>NC_085841.1:220704723-220777223 GCF_035594765.1 Anolis carolinensis
ATTTTTCTAAGAAAAATCTGTCTTCCCACCAGGTACAATATCATCTGAATATCCCACACATAATTTCAGTTCATTGCTCAATGTCTATTTAAACCCTTTATGAAATCGTAATTATATAAACAGAGAACCTCCTACACTCTGACTAGTGGAAAAATGCATATTAACTCCTGGCACGCTGTGGGTGGATGCCAAAAAAAGGAAGAGAGAAGACAGGAAGCGTCAAATCAAATGTTTGGCGGAAGCCCCATGTCAGATATAACATACAATTCGACTTACAAAAGGAAGGCAGGAAATGTTTTCTACTTTATTAACACTAAACAAGTTAATGTTGTGGCAAGACATGGAAGTGACAATGTTGACTGATAACTTTAACCAAGGAAAAAGCAATAAAATGTTGGCTCAGTCATTTTCATACTAGGCTTGGACTTATTTTACTAAACACCACTTTTATTTCTATTGCCTGTGTGTATGTGCAGACTTTAGAATACAGTATGGCTACCGTAAGCACAGGGGATATGTTCCTGAACTTACTTGTAATGTATTTAATTATTGTTGTGCATCTTCAAGACATTTCCAATTTATGGTGACTCTAAGGCACACCTATCATAGAGTTTTCTTGGAAAGTTTTGATCAGAGGCAGTCTGTCTTTGCCTGCATCTCAAAATTCATGATGACTTTATCACATGGGGGAGCCCCCCCCCCCCACCTGCTGATGTTTCACCAGCAGGCGAGGCAAAATGGCAGGCGTGAGGGGTTGCTCGGGTGCGGCGACGCTTTCCCCATCACACAGAGGAAGCATCACCCAAATAGGGTAGAAGCGACACCTTCACCCCAGTTGGAGGAGGAGCCACAGCTGAATGTTATATGACGTCGTGCGATGGTTGCTATGTGGCTCTCTCCCTGAAGAAAGCTCTACATGTCCTGGGACGTTTATTTTCATCTATCTGGTGCTGTTATTAGTGTGACTTACAATCTCATCACACAATAGGCTACAATCGCCTTGCAGCACAGCTGATTCTGCACCCCATGCTGCCCCTCATAAGGTGCAGGCTGACTTTTGGTGGGGGCCTGCTGATACTGTAGTGCAAACATCCTATGACACTGTGCCCAGAGACTTCCCATGTTCTATTGGAAATCACAGGGCCAATATGGGGGGGGAGCCATTCAGTGACTCTTCCCCATGTGTGATGGGGAAGTGTCACTGCTACTGAGGTGGGGGGGGTGGGCAGTGGGATTGCCCCACTGCCTGCTGCCCCACTGATTTGCCACAGAGGCTGCCAAATCACCCTGCAGGACCTGATCAATGTGATGAGGTTTTTACTCAAGGGTACTTATTGGGTTTCTATAGCCAGGTGGGGATCCCCAGACTTATATTCTACCATTCAAACAAATATACTATACTGGTGGCACAGAGGGTTAAACTCAGAGCCGTCCTTAGGTATTTTAATGTAGTAGGAAAAGGTAATTTTTGCCCCCCCCCCCCGCGGCATTGGGGGCGAGGCCGCGTGGGGCGAGGGTTGGGGCTGCACGATGCAGGAGTTGGGGCTGTGCGGCGTGGGGGTGGGGCCACGTGGCGCAGGGTACATGGCAAGGCCAGGCTGCGTGGGACGCATGGCAGCAAGGCCCAGGCCACGGTGGGAAGGGCCAGGCCACAGCGGGAAGGGCCAGGCCGCGGTGGGAGGCGTGGCCAGGCTGCATGGTCCGGGAGGCGTGGCCAGGCCATGCGGGAGGTGGGGCCAGGCCATGTGGGCTGCATGGCGGCAAAGCCCAGGCCGCGGCAGGAAGGCCCGTCCTGAAGGTGGAGACGGGGGGTGGCGCCACCCTCCCGGGGGCCTCGATGGTGCCCCTGGGACGATGGCGCCACAGGCAAATGCCTAGATTGCCTGGCAGTTGGACCGCCTCTGGTTAAAATTTGTGAATTGCTGACCTGAAGGTTGGGTTGCTGACCTGAAGGTTGCTGGTTTGAATCCGCTAGATGAGTTGAGCTTCTGTCTGTCAGCTCTAGCTTGCAGGGACATGAGGGCCTCCCAGTAACACATCCAGGCATTCCCTGTACAATGTCTCTATAGATGGCCAATTCTCTCACACCAGAAGCAACATGTAGTATGTTCTCAAGTCACTTTTGACAAGATAAAAAAAACATACTGGTTCTCAAGATTACTTACTTGTCATTATTTTCCCCCAATAATGAAGCCATAATTAAGTTTAATTCTGATTCAGTATAGGAGACTGCCTTATGGTGAGTCAGATCCCAGTCATAAGTCACAGGAAGAGGTGAGGCAAGAAGCCATGTGGCGATTAGCAGCCCAAAGGTCAAGAAACCAAGAAATCAGTCATTCACTAGGAAAACCAAGATGATAGAATCATAGACTTTGAAGAGATCACAAGGACCATTCAGCCCAACACCATTCTGACATGCAGGAACACACAACCAATGCACTCTGGACAGGTGGCTTTTCAGCCTCTGCTTAAAAATCTCCAAGTAGTAGCTTGTAAAAGCCTTGTAAAAATACAGCTCCCATACAACTCCCACAATAGGGCAGAAGCCTATGGTATTTAATGGTATCGACCTGCAGTAATTCCACAGTGTAAATGCACCCATGGTAAAACACAACTATGTCCTTTGTATTACAACTTGTAACATTTTAAATTGCTGTTACAGTGGTTCTCAACTTGTGGGTCCTCAGATGTTTTGGCCTTCAACTCCTAGAAATCCTAACAGCTGGTAAACTGGCCAGGATTTCTGACAGTTGAGAAAACAGGTTGAGAACCACTGAGTTAGGGGATTTATTATCCCTAAATACTAGAGGAGGAATATTACATTGCTCAAGTACTGGCTCCTGCTATCTCACTCTATTGTGGGCCTTAAGACAACAAAGTAAACAAGAGGGCATTTACATTTCGTATACAAGCCAGTGGCTTGTAGCATTAATATAAAATGGAAATTACTTGAAGGCACACAATTACAAACATTAATCTGGGATAGCATAGCTGGCCTAAGATTAACTACTAACCTTCATGATTAGATGGGCATTTGAATCTGGATCTTCTCTGGTCTAGCTTGATTTTTCAGATGCCCACATAGGAGATTTGCTGAACACATGTTCTCACTGACACCAGAAATGTCATTCATTGGATGTTTCCCCCCCTTCTTTTTCAACATGGGGAAAAGCATTAAAGTAAGAGAAATCTAGAGAGATATAAATATGTGTATTACAAAGGACATGAGTATATTGAATGCTGATACTTTCAATTAAAAATTAAAAATTTAAAAAGCAGGATTTCATAACCTAGACAGTATGATTGCCATACTGTCTGGCAGACCAGATATAATATCACTAGAGTTCAAAAATTTGCAACCACTGACAACAAGCCACATTTTAGAGGAATCTTAGATCTATAACTGCCACAAATTACTTTTAATATGTACCTTTCCAAGCTCAGTCTATTCAAATAATGGGAGATGGTAGATAGAAGGAATTGGTAGCGGAGAAGTGGGTTTGAAGGTAGATTTGGATTAGCGAATCAATGAGAGGAATGGGGAAAATAGATATAAATAGCCATTAGTAAAAAATAACTCTTGTGAAATTAAAAACACGAGTGGAAGTAAATGGAACAAACGGAAGTTTCACAGAAAATGCAAAATAAACTAAACAGGAAATAACAGTGTACAAAAGCATTTACCATGTGTTCTGATTGGAAATGACGATCATTATGTGCATGAAGAACAGTGGGACCAATCTGGTTTTCTTTAAGTAGCTTAGAGTTCACTGAATAATCTTGGGTTTTAAACTATAAAATGTTTACAAGTTTGCCCTGCATTCTATAACTCAGTTCCCATACTGATTAGTCTGAATGCTGCTCTAGCAGTGGTGAATCTCTCGGTGAAATCTCTTGAACATGCCATGCAACAATGTCAATTAACATTCATTAATTAGTATCATAATCAGACTTAATAGTAGCTTCTGATTTCCCACTTTTAAATTAGAATTTGATCCTGCGTATAATATTTGAAAACTATTTCCCTTGCTTAGTTCCTATTCAAACCACTTCCAATGTAAACTAGGATTACTGATAAGCTCTGCCATGAAGGTTTTACATGCTGATCTTTGTTGGCATCATCCTAGGACCTACTCTAATATGGTGAAAATGCATTTATTTGGATAAATGCTGTGCAGAGGAAAGAATAAAGCTGTCGACAAAGCTTCTGACAACGAAGCTCCTTCATACAAAGTCTTCCTGTAAGATTAAGCCCAGGCCCAACTTTGTCTTGGGGCTTGTTCAGGATTTTACTGGAAGATCTAGAGCAGTGGTTTTCAACCTGGGGTCCCCAGATGTTTTTGGCCTTCAACTCCCAGAAATCCTAACAGTTGAGATTTCTGGGAGTTGTAGGCCAAAAACATCTGGGGACCCCAGGTTGAAAACCACTGCTCTACAGTAATATCTGTGGTTCTTGTGATGGAATAGAAGTTGAAAGTAATGCATGTGCTGCAGAATGAGCCTTACGTCATGTAGATTACTTGCAGTGGTTCAAACTGAGTAAATTTTATTTGGCTTATATAGTTGGCAAACTGCTCTGTTAGCAAAAGATCCAAAATGTGGTGGCAAAGTGGTGGGGACAGGGAGGAGACTAAACCTGATTTGAACTTCCTCAGCTCAAAGGACAGAATGCCATCTAAGATTCGGCAAATGCAGAGGAACCAGCATTTGCTGCCAATGATGACGTTGTAAGTGACTCCTCAAACCCTTGTACTAAAAAGCATTTGGACTGTGCATTTGGCTCTTAATCACCTCAACCAGCCAGGACTGTGCTGTAAGTGTGCTTAGAGCTGCAATCTAATACAAACCTATTCGGAAGTAACAATTACTACCTTATTTACTCGATTCTAATGCTCAACTTTTTTTTTTTTTTTACAAAATTACCTTCCCAAAATTAGAGTGCACATAGTTGTTGTTTATTCATTCAGTCGCTTCCGACTCTTCGTGACCTCATGGACCAGCCCATGCCAGATCTTCCTGTCGGCCGTTGGCACCCCCAGCTCCTTCAAGGTCAACCCAGTCACTTCAAAGATGCCATCCATCCATCTTGCCCTTGGTCGGCCCCTCTTCCCTTTTCCTTCCTTTTTCCCAAGCATCATTGTCTTCTCCAAGCTTTCCTGTTTTCTCATGATGTGGCCAAAATATTTTATCTTTGCCTCTAATATCCTTCCCTCCAGTGACCAGCCGGGCATTATTTCCTGGAGGATGGACTGGTTGGATCTTCTTGCGGTCCAAGGCACTCTCAGGATTTTCCTCCAACACCACACTTCAAAAGCGTCCATCTTCCTTCTCTCAGCCTTTCTGAGTGCATTAGATTCACATAATATGGTACATACATTTTTTGGGTTTCAGGCTTTTGAAAATAGAGGTGTGCATCATCTTCGATGGCACATAATACTTGAGTAAATACCAGTATTTAATAGGACCTATTCCCAGATAAATTGATAGGATAGCAGCATTAAAATATTTAAACTTGGCTGGACTGTGCTGTAATTTTGCATTTGCGATGGTAGCTTGAAATAATATCTGAAATATAAGTTCTCTGCTCCATTTTTCTCTTTCTCGCATTCTTAAAAAAAGTGATAGATTTATATCATCATCTATGTCATCTATATTTATATCTCTGCATCAGTCTTCTAGATCAATTGATCAGTTCCTGTTTGTATGCAGGAACCTCTTGCTTCCTTCTCTCCCTCCTTTTCGCTTTCCATCTGTGTGAGTCTATGTGGTGCTTTCTTCACACTATTTTAAGGTCGCATTGCTTTTCTTCTGCATAGGAATTCAAAGGGGAGTTGTCAGTTATAATTTCTAGAGAGATTTTTTTTAAACCATGTCACCCTCCCTTATTAGTTTTAATCAAGAGTCACTGTTCCCTAAGCTTGCTTTGAAAATTATTACCTATCAGCAAGACAGAAGACCAACACATGAGCTATTGACAGCAAGAAAGGAGAAGCTGCTTGTGATAACCATTCAGACAAGAGTTTCTTTTTTCTTCTTCCAGCCTACCTGAAATTTTAAATAAGAATAGAAAGAAGGAAAACTTAATTCTGTAATATCATTAATATTTTTATGCAAGAGGGGCTCTCATCTAATGGTTTGTGAGAGCCCAAATGATTGATTTTTCCTTTCATTCTCCCATTATAGTGGAAGATATACCACTGAAATTGAATTATTGAGACAGGGTTGTTGCTGTGTGCCTTCCAGACATTTCTGACTTTTGGTTACCCATATCACAGATGTTTCTTTGCAAGATTTGTACAGAGGTGGTTACTACTGCTTTCTTCTGAAGCAGAGGGGTGTGACTTGGCCGAAGTCACTCAATGGGCTTCTGTGGTTGAGTAAGGATTCAGACTCTGGTCTCTTGGATTCCTATGTTCAAATCACTACGCCATGCTGGCTTCTGAGGAGAGAGTAGTTTATTTTTGCTGAACTATGGAATCTACCTCTCACCCAGTCCTTATTGAATGACATTGATATTTTGCAGAATCACAGGGCAGGAGGATTTAGCATTATGCTTGTGTACAGTTGCTGGATGGCCACTATCATCCAATATGGGCATATTACCTCTCGCTTCATGGACCACATTTACTGCTGCATCAGGAAAGCGATAAATGAATCATCCCTTGGTTTGTGTGTTATCTCTCCCATCTGTCCAGATGTTTTTAATGCTTTTTAATGTTTGTATAATGTATTTTTACCGATTACTGTTGTGACGGCGCGAGTGGCGCCATCTATATGTCACACTGTAAGTTACAAGATTTGAATTGTTGTATCATGCCTGATTTTGCCTTTACCCTGTAAATGTAGTTGGATTGATTGGTTATTTATAGCTGTCAATCAATGTTGTTTGCATGAGTTATATTGCTCCTTCAACTCAATTGTTTGGTTCCACCTCTTCCTGGAGTAGGACAGTGTTTCCTTTTTCATCCCACCATCAAGCTTTCTATCAAATGGACATGAGAAAGATACTTGGCTCTAAAAGCCCTTGATTAAGTTACCTCTCAGCACCAATTCTGAGGTTCTTACCCTTGAGACTTATGCTTCATGTTCAGGCCAACCTGGACAATGTTGAGAAGTCTCAAGTGCTTTCAGATCAGTTCTTTGGCACCAGAGGAAGACTGTGTCTTCAAACATAGGCCATTTGGACTGAGGCTGAGGATTGCTCTGGCATTCACAGCCATTGAGAAAGAGGGACCTGGAAAAGCTTCTCAGCTGCAGAGCTCCTTGGACTTAAGACAACCAAAGACTGTAATGTATATTTTACTTTACCCCTTTGAAACTTCCAGCTTATTGCCTTAAAGGGATAACCTTTTGTGAACAATAAATCCAGTTTTGAGTTATCTACAGTGTTTTGATCCTTGGGAGTTCCAGCTTCCCTAAAGGAGGGCAAGAAGTAATACCCTGGGGAAAGATGTCACATCCATGCCTCTTTCGCTAAGAGTTATAGCCCCAAGCGCGACGGTACAACTGTTAATGGTTTTAAATGTGTTGTTAATTTTATAGATTGTTTGGCATTGAATCTTGCCGGGTGTTGTAAGCCGCCTTGAGTCCCCCCGGGTGAGAAAGGCGGGGTAAAAATGTTGTAAATTAATAGTGTGAAAATCTCCCATTTTCAAGGGATGGCTGTGAAAATAGATCCCAGTGTCTATTTCTACAGACTCAATTCCTCCAAGGATCTGGACCTTCAGGGAAGGTCCAGATCTTTTGTGGAGTTTTAAGAACTTGGATTAAACCTAGAAAATCCAGTTTACTCAAGGTTTAAGTGTATTAGCCTGAAACATCATCTGGATGCCTCAGGATATTTTATTTTATTATTTATGTACCATATTTCTACCCCTATCTTCTCAATCCCGGGAGGGACTCAGGGTGGCTTCACATATTGGAACAATTCGATGCCACAGAAAATAAACAATTGGTAAAAACACATTTAAACCAAAAAATTTAAACAATTAAAAACAGTTACAGCATTTATTAAAATCACATCATCCAAAGTCATAGTCCAGGGCCATTCCAAGTTATCATTGCACGTCTTTAAAGTTCATTTATTGCACTACAGATTCTCCAAAAGCTTGGTTCCAAAGCCACGTTTCGACTTTCTCCTGAAGGCTAAAAGGGAAGAGTCTGATCAAATGTCACTGGGAGGGAGTTCCATAGCCGAGGGGCCACCACTGAGAAGGCCCTGTCTCACATCTGTAACTGAGGTTGGACTGAGAGCAGGACCTCCCCAGAAGATCTTAATCTCCGTTTCTCATCCCACATTTTAAGGTTGGGTTGATGGGACCTAAGCGAAGTGTGGTTTTCCCAGGCCCATACCCTCTAACTGTCCCAATTTGGCAGAGGCAATCCTGATTCATTTGTCATCCCATCTTTTCACCTACTTAAAAAATATCCAGCTTTCTCCTTCCGTCACTCTTAGTTCTCCACTTACTTCAGTTTCTGCAAACTGAGCTTAAATTTCAGAAAAAAATGCATGTAATTAACTGGGCAATAGGGAGAGAATAGGAATGGGGCAAAGTCTTGCCTTTTCCAGTCGACTCAGGCAAATGCAAACAACTCCAGTCTCTTCTATCTTGCCTGTTCTTCTTCATTAATAATGTTTGGCTATGGTCTAATATTATTTGGCAATCTGGACTTCATCTCTGAAATGCTGAATGAGATACAGGTCTGGTGGGCAACCTATGTGGCCCCTGTACCTCATGTTCCTGATTTAGCTTCAAAGGATAAGTGTGTGTGGATTATCTCTGTCTGAAAAATAAATCAAACTTTTAGTAATAGTGGAAGATTTTGAGACATGAACCCTCTTTCATGTGTTGTTTGCATGTAACATTATGATCTCAGCCTTGTTGTCATTGACTCCTTCCTTCTTTCTTGACTCTTGGCCAGCGCTATCCCACTTAAGTTTTATATGACACAAACATATAATCTGTGTTTTTATTGAATTTAATTTTTCTTAACCTTCCTCTCAGAGGTTGAATTTTTTGGCATGGGGAAAACAAAGCAAAGTAATTCAGGCACTGGATGCTTATAGGCTGAATTTATTGTCACGTGTGATCGAAGTACAATTGATGCTTGTAAGTTTCCAATTGCTGGTAATGGACTCAGGGGTAGGAGGAAGGATAATGTGTTTGATCGATCAGCATGGACAAATTTCATTTAGGGGATCAATAACAGTTTATACTTGACAGAGCTGAGGGAGCACATTTATTTTTTCCCTTTGGATTGAATAAATGTTTTCAATGGGAGCACAAATATAAAGCAAATCTAACCACTTTTTAACTTGAGGCACACCGGTGTTATTGCATGCTTTGTGTATTTAAAACTAATATACAGGGCAGAAAGATAGCCAGAGGCTGAGGCTGCTGACTGAAAGAAATGTATAGTTTATTAAAATACAACATATTGGGAGTAGATTACTTCGTTTTCTTTGTGATGTGCAATCAATTATAGAAGAGAACACTTTTCCTTAACAACTTCACTATGTAAGTGAGTAAGGGTCTGTCATATTTTTGTTCCAGTAAGGATAATTATGCAAAATATTTTTTAAAAACCATGACGCCAGTGTGACAGACTTTGCAGTTATGTTTATATCAAAACAAATTGTTGTCTTTTATTATGAATCTCTACATCAAACATTGGGAATCATGTAACCCTTGAGATATTATTGGACTGCATCCTTCACCATTGGCAACAATGTCTTGGTCTGATGAGAGCTTGAGTCCAAGACACCTGGATAGCCACATCCCTGCTCTACTACTACATAGGATAAAGAAGTACAGTAGAGTCTCACTTATCCAACATAAACGGGCTGGCAGAATGTTGGATAAGCGAATATGTTGGATAATAAGGAGGGATTAAGAAAAAGCCTATTAAACATCAAATTAGGTTATGATTTTACAAATTAAGCACCAAAACATCATGTTATACAACAAATTTGACAGAAAAAACAGTTCAATACGCAGTAATGCTATGTAGTAATTATTGTATTTATGAATTTAGCACCAAAATATCATGATGTATTGAAAACATTGACTACAAAAATACATTGGATAATCCAGAACGTTGGATAAGACGGTGTTGGATAAGCAAGACTCTACTGTAATGGTTCATAAATCTGAAGCATATTCAAATCTCTCTTTAATTGCAAAGTAATTTAGTTGCTTCTAAGACTCAGTCTATCCATATCATCAGTAACATGAGCATAAAAAATAGGGCCCAATTTACATGGCCATTTACATGACCGGGGGAGTGTGACCCTACTGGTTCTCTTGGACATCTCAGCAGCTTTCGATACCATCGACCATGGTACCCTTCTGGGACGGCTCTCTGGGATGGGCCTTGGGGATACTGCACTCCAGTGGCTCCAGTCCTTTCTGGAGGGTCATTCCCAGTTGGTGAAGCTGGGGGACACCTGCTCGGACCCCTGGCCATTGACCTGTGGGGTCCCGCAAGGTTCTATTCTGTCCCCCATGCTACATGAAACCGCTGGGAGAGGTCATCCGGAGTTTTGGAGTACGGTGCCATCTCTACGCGGATGACACCCAACTCTACTACTCTTTTCCACCCAAATCCAAGGAAGCCCCTCGGATTCTGGACCAGTGTCTGGCCGCTGTGTTGGCCTGGATGAGGGTGAACAAACTGAGACTTAATCCCGACAAGACAGAGGTCCTCCAGGTCAGTCGTACATCTGATCTGGGTATTGGGTGGCAACCTGTGCTTGACGGGGTCGCACTCCCCCTGAAGGCGCAGGTCCGCAGCTTGGGGGTCCTCCTGGATTCGGGGCTGACGCTTGAGGCTCAGGTGTCGGCCAAACTTGTGTGCCAGCTGCGACCATACCTCGAGAAGTCTGATCTGACCATGGTGGTCCATGCCTTAGTTACCTCTAGACTGGACTATTGCAATGCGCTCTACGTGGGGCTGCCTTTGAAGACGGCCCGGAAATTACAACTAGTACAGCGATCGGCAGCCAGGCTTCTAACCGGAGCAAATTACAGGGCGCGTTCAACGCCTCTGTTTAAGGAGCTTCACTGGCTGCCATTTACTTTCCGGGCCCAATTCAAGGTGCAGGTTATCACCTACAAAGCCCTAAACGGTTTGGGACCCACCTACCTTAGAGACCGCATCTCCCCCTATGAACCTGCACATTCTCTTCGCTCGTCGGGGAGGCCCTTCTCTCGCTCCCACCACCCTCGCAGTCGCGGTTGGTGGGGACGAGAGAGAGGGCCTTCTCCGTCGTGGCCCCCCGGCTTTGGAACTCGCTCCTTAGAGAGATCAGGCAGGCCCCTACCCTCCTCTCCTTCCGGAGGAGCTTAAAAACCTGGCTCTTTCAAAAGGCCTTTGATACTTAATTTGGTGTCGGACTGATCTATCTGCCCATTTTACAATAGCCCCATTCTCGAGGTGTTGCCAATGCTATATTGCACTTTGTCCATTTCAACTGTGAAATTACCTTCCTCATTTCGGCCCATTTCGGCACATGTTGCACTTTGCCTGGGTTCTATGAATTAGTCTCCAGTGTTAATATTGTATGTTTTATGTTGATTTTAACAATTGTTTTTACTGTAATTGATGTTTTTTATTGGATAACTGTTTTATTGCTATGTTTTGATATTTGATTGTTTTATCGGGCAAGGCCCCATGTAAGCCGCCCTGAGTCCCTTCAGGGAGATGGGGCGGGGTATAAAAATAAAGTTGTTGTTGTTATTATTATTATTATTATTATTATTATTATTATTATTATTATTATTGTAAATCTGGGGAACATAGTGAGCTCCTACTGTTAGTCCCAGCTTCTACCAACTTAGCAGTTCGAAAAAATGCAAATGTGAATAGATCAATAGGTACTGTTGCAGCAGGAAGGTAATAGCGCTCCATGCAGTCATGCCGGCCACATGACCTTGGAGGTGTCTATGGACAATGTTGGCTCTTCGGCTTAGAAATGGAGATGAGCACCAACCCTGAGAGTCGGACATGACTAGACTTAATGTCAGGGGAAAACCTTTACCTTTACTAATAGATCTCAGTCTTTCACCAAGTCAGCACCTCCCAGTTTGGGGTGGATTACAAATCTCATTATCTTGGATAAATTGGCCTAGATGATGGAGGTTCTAGTCCACTGACACAACTGTAGTGCATTGAATTGAGGGTGGTTAGTCTATGCAAAGTACTTTGAGCAATGACCAAAATCCTGATTGTGAAGCATAAACATAAAGCCCTATTATTAGTATAATAATCAGCACTGTTCTTACACTCACAGGGAGCTGAAGCAATGAGAAGTCAGTTACAATAAAAGGGCAGCGTGTGGGCCAGTGGCTATTCCAAACAGACTTGGGGTGCGGGGAGAGAAATGGTTTAAAATGCATATTGTCTGTGTACGTTTTGGTAACCAAAATGCCACCGATGGCCGCCTTAGGGCTGCTTGTATGTCAAATGCTTAAGTCTTCAAGACTCATAACTGCAGGGTCATCGTCAATGGTACTTCCAGGTCATTGTGCGCTCTGCACTGTTTCAGGCAATGGTTGACCTTTGGACGGCACTGCCGGGTAGCATGTTTTCTTAGGGCATAAATAATCATTGTTAATTTGTTATTCCACGAAAGGAGTGCTTTTATTTGTTTTTAAAATGCAAACATATTATACGAAGATGTGACTTAAGGATACGTGTTCTATTAGGAAAACAAACTGCTTGCCTTTTAAGTTTTAGTGTTCTCTCCCCAGTGACTTTCTAAGCAGAATGCTTTGGAGAAAGAAGGGAGAGGGAAAATATACCAACTGACATACCTAAAAGGATTTCTTAGATTTCCTGTTTTGATTATTTTGCCATACATGACCATATTCAATGAAACAAGAGAGCCATTCGGCAACATCTAACTATTGAAACTGAAGGTTAGGAACCTATAGTCCCCAAGAACCATATTGGGGCAGAAAAGATCCTTGTAAAGTGCCCTGTTATTGAAATAACATGTGCCGTCTGAACTGCTGACCTGGAGATCTGAAGGTTGGTGGTTCAAATCCGCAAGATGGGGTGAGCTCCCATCTGTCAGCCCCAGCTTCCATGCGGGGGCATGAGAGAAGCCTCCCACAGAATGGTAACACATCCGGGTGTTCCCTGGGCAATGTCTCTGTAGATGGCCAATTTTCTCACACTAGAAACTACTTGCAGTATATTCTCAATTCGCTTCTGACATGATAAAAAATCAAATAACAATGTGGAATGGTTCCACAAACAGGAGGCAAAATTCACCTGCTGGTGCCACCAAACAAAAACATATTATTTTGGTACTAGAGGGACAAGTTGTCCTTGCTAACGCATTTTCCATAAACTGCCCCAAAGCTGTCCAAATAGCTGTTACAGAATAACAATAACAATAATAATAATAACAACAACAACAGAGGCACAACTATGTTGCCCAAATGATTCATTGGAAGTTATGCCACAAGTACCACCTCACAGCAGTAAAGAACTGGTGGGATCACAAACCTGCAAAAGTATTGGAAAATGAACATGCAAAGATACTGTGGGATTTCCAAATCCAGACTGACAACGTTTTGGAACACAACACACTAGACCTCACGGTTGTGGGGGGGGGGGGGGGGGGAGTTTGGATTATTGATTTCGCCATACCAGCTGACAGTCAAATTGATGACAAATAACAGGAAAAACTCAACCATTATCAGGACCTCAAGACTGAACTGCAAAGACTCTGGCATAAACCAGTACAGGTGGTCCCAGTGGTAATCGGCACACTGGGTGCCGTGACAAAAGATCTCAGCCGGCATTTGAAAACAATAAACATTGAAAAAATTGCGATCTGTCAGCTGCAAAAGGCCACCTTACTGGGATCTGCACGCATCATCCGAAAATACATCACACAGTCCTAAAAGCTTGGGAAGTGTTCGACTTGTGATTTTGTAATACGAAATCTAGCATATATATCTCATTTGCTGTGTCATACTATGTCTTTGTGTCAATAATAATAATATAAAACTTTATTTCTATTCCCCCCTGTCTCCCCGAAGAGACTCAGGGTGGATTCCAACAACGGCATACATTCAATGCCTTCATAAAACAGATAAATATTGGCATAAAATCCCAACAAGACCCCACATATGAAAACAGTGTTAAAAAATCTAACATCAAATTAAACCTAATATCAGTGAATTGAACATAGCATTGATAAATTAAACCATATAGTCAGACAGACTCAAACAAAAATTATATAGTGACATAAAATCTAAATAAATGTTTACAATAATTTACAAAAGCTGACTGAAGTTCAACACAGTTGTGTGGGTTGGATTATATAGCTTATGGTGGTAAATTGGGCTGACATAGACTAACAGAGCCTAGATAGAGCATAGTTCTCAATCAGGATCCAGAAATGGTCTCAGTGACAGTGACAGTAAATTCAATAGTTTCAATATACACTGTGGAAAGAGAGCCAATGTAATGACTCTAGACAGCAGGGTTCAATTTCTCACTCTGTCATGGAAACCCATTGCATAATCTTGGGCAAGTCACAAATCTCCATCCCAAAAAATGCAATGACCGGTTAGTTTTAGGATCACCATAAGTCTGAAGTGACTTGAAGGCACACAACAACAAGAACATTGTTTTGCATGGTGGGATATATCAGTACTTTCAACTCTCCAAAAAAAGTACAGTAGAGTCTCGCTTACCCAACATAAATGGGCCGGCAGAATGTTGGATAAGTGAAAATGTTGGATAATAAGGAGGGATTAAGGAAAAGCCTATCAAACGTCAAATTATGTTATGATTTTACAAATTAAGCACCAAAACATCATGTTTTACAACAAATTGACAGAAAAAAAGCAGTTCAATATACAGTAACGTTATGTAGTAATTACTGTATTTATGAATTTAGCACCAAAACATCACAATATATTGAAAACATTGACTACAAAAACATTGACTACTAAAAGGCAGACTGTGGTGGATAATACAGAATGCTGGATAAGCATAGGTTGGATAAGTGAGATTCTACTGTACATGCGAAGAATAAAAATGCGTGTGCATATGTCCTTAGGATACCAGTCAATGAGTTCTAATATGAGGCAGAGAAATGTTTCTTAACTGAACTTTTTTCCACCACTAATTTTACAAAAAAAATCTTCACATGTATTCAAAAACTATGAAGTTTTAAATGATCACATTTGAATCAACACCTATTTCAAATTATATTACTGTCAGGCTTTTATCACACAACAGGACCAATCTATTTTTTAAGCATAGACATTCAGGCTCTATCTGCTGAAGTTTCGTTCCAGACACCCCCTTGGATACCAGAATCCATGGATGCTCAATTCCCATTAAATACAATGGGGTAGTGAAATGGTTCCTCTTATATAAAAAGGTAAAGGTAAAGGTTACCCCTGACGTTAAGTCCAGGTGGCGAAGTGCATTAAAGCGCTGAGCTGCTGAATTTGCAGACCAGAAGGTCCCAGGTTCAAACCCCGGGAGCGACGGGAGCGCCTGCTATTAGCTCCAGCTTCTGCCAACCTATCAGTTTGAAAACATGCCAACGTGAGTAGATCAATAGGTACCGCTCCGGCGGGAAGGTAAGGGCTCTCCATGCAGTCATGTCGGCCACATGACCTTGGAAGTGTCTACAAACAACGCCGGCTCTTCGGCTTAGAAATGGAGATGAGCACCAACCCCCAGAGTCAGACATGACTGGACTTAATGTCAGGGGAAACCTTTATCTTTACCTTAAGTCCAGTCATGCCTGACTCTGGGGGTTAGTGCTCATCTCCATTTCTAAGCTGAAGAGCCAGCGTTGTTTTTGAACTGCTAGGTTGGCAGAAGCTGGAGCTAACAGAGGCTGCTCCCGCCGCTCCTGGGGTTTGAACCTGGGACCTTTCGGTCTGCAAGTTCAGCAGCTCAGCGCTTTAACACACTTCGCCACTGGGGCTCCTCTTATATACAATGGCAAAATCAATTTTGGGGAGATTTTGAAAGATATTTCCAAGCCATTGATAACTGAATCGGTGGATGCAAAATCTGTGGATACAGAGGGCTCACTGTACTTTTGCTTGCAAGCTTCTAACACCCTTCCATTGTGCAAGCTGATTCACTCTTTTGCTCACACTCAACCCACCGTGTCCTTCCTTTTCGCTGGAAGGGTATGGAAAGACATTTCTCACCTCATTTCATTTTTAGTCGTGGTTATGACACCACGAGGGAAAAATTGGAGACAGATAGTGGCAGCGTGTTGTTTCAAAACTGTACACGGCAAGCAACGAACAAAGCAAATCAACTTGCCAATGGCCTAGCTGCCACTGAGATAATGTATCACATTATTAATTAAAACACAAGTCTGCCCTCCCCTCCTCTCCCCACTCCACCTTCCCTTTCCAGCACTTGTAGCCTGTGGGTATCCAATGCACTCCACTTGATTAAGTCAGGTAGTGGCAGCAGCAGCAAAGGCATTCGCAATGTGGTGTGCTTTGAGTGGTAGCGCAAGGCAGGGAACGGAGGAGGCATGAAACGTTGTTTTCGGCTTCTCCCTCTACGACACACACAGACACAATTTCATGTTTTGCACCGAGGCAAATCTGTGGCAATCGGAGTGTAATAATGTGCCAAGAGACGTACCCTTAAACCTTTCCACTCTGATTTAAACAAGGGGGACTGCCTTCTTTGAAACTCTCGGAGTCTTACAGCGTCGCTAGACCTTTCGGTATGGCCAAGGCAACTGTTTCCATGGCAATATGAGGCTTTTCGACAATGGTCACTGTTTTGGTGAAGTAAATTAATCCAAGCAGGATATCAGTATATTGAAATAAGATTGAGTGTCCCTTCCCCCCAGCCTTTTCCTTAGAAGGAAGAGCAAACACACCAATATGAAAAAAAATCCAATAAATATAATAGAAAACAAGGAATTGCTTCATGTGGAATGAGAAATATTCAAGAACACTAAGAATTGTGTATTAAAAATGTATATATTTATCATGGTTGGAAACAGTGAATTTCTTTTAAAACTAGTGCAAAGGAAAGAATTTGGTAATAAATGTTAACTGCTTTCAGTACTTAACCATGAACCTCCGGTGGAGCCTCTGGTGGCCTAGGGGATAAAAGCCTCGTGACTTGAAGGTTGGGTTGCTGACCTGAAAGCTGCCAGATTCGAATCCCACCCGGGGAGAGCGTGGATGAGCTCCCTCTATCAGCTCCAGCTCCATGCAGGGACATGAGAGGAACCTCCCACAAGGATGGTAAAACATCAAAACATCCGGGTGTCCCCTGGGCAACATCCTTGCAGATGGCCAATTCTCTCACTCCAGAAGCAACTCCGGTTGCTCCTGACACAAAAAAAAAAACACCAAAAAACAAAAAACAACAAAAAACCATGAACCAGCACAGTGTAGCGATTCGAATGTTGAACTAGGATCCTGGAAAGCAAAGGTTCAAATCTCTACTCGGTTATGGAAACCTTCTGGATGGCCTTGGGCACGTCACTCCCTCTCTGCCTAAGAGAAAGGTAGTAACAAACCGTCCTCAAAGAAATCTTGCCGGGAAAATCCTAGGATAAGGTTGCCATCACTTGGAGTTAACTTCAAGGCAAATAGAAGAACAAGTCTACAGTAGAAGTCTCAGTATGCTGACCAAGATTTGTTTTTCTATCGAACTAGTGCACTCAAGATATTTTCCCCCTGTGAAAGGTATCGGGTTACTTGTACTTTTCAACCTCAAGCTTAGCACAGTCCACCATGCTGCTATACATGTGAAAACTACATGTGGAAGTAGTCTTACACACATGTAGCTGAAATGGAGACACATGCAATTCTGGAGAGATGAATATCCCCTTAAACATTGCAGTGTACACCAAGGGCTCACTGAATTGACTCAATGCATTTTTGATACAGGGTTACTTAAACCATACACATCTGAACAATACCAGCTGTTGTCTTGTGCTATCAATTCATACTCCTTTTCTGTTCACCTCATTTCCACCATAACAGCCAAAAAGATTAGGAGGCAGCAAAACAAGGCACCAACACTAGTGATAACTCTCCTCCTGCTGTAAAAATTAGCTGAAAAGTAAGTTGCACCACAAGATGAACAGAGGATTGAGTTGTATTGATCAGCTGAAACAAAGTCCCAAGTCCATATTGTAGTGATACCTTTATTGGTACATTATAACCAAAATATTTCATGCTAGCTTCCAAAACTAAATGTCTTCCTCCTCAGATGAAGAAAAAGCATGAAGAGGGGAGAGCAGCAAAGGTATTGTAAGTATGGCCTAACTTTTCCATCTACCTAGATACTTTCTTTACAACATCTCAACAGCAACTCAGAGGAAAATATTTATAACTGTTTTTCATGTACATCTTGGGTTTTTTATATTATCATCTGATAAAGAAGTCAGTGTGCTTTAAAAGCCAAAGGAATGATACAGTAGAGTCTCACTTATCCAACACTCGCTTATCCAACGTTTTGGATTATCCAACGCATTTTTGTAGTCAATGTTTTCAATACATCATGATATTTTGGTGCTAAATTCATAAATACAGTAATTACTACATAGCATTACTGCATATTGAACTACTTTTTCTGCCAAATTTGTTGTTAAACATGATGTTCTGGTGCTTAATTTGTAAAATCATAACCTAATTTGATGTGTAATAGGCTATTCCTTAATCCCTCCTTATTATCCAACATATTTGCTTATCCAACGTTCTACCAGCCCATTTATGTTGGATAAGTGAGACTCTACTGTATTATCTTTGTTAAGTTACAATTGTAATATTTCAGCTGACCTTCTACATCTGCAGTTTTGACTTTTGTGGATTTGATTATTCAATTTTTTTTATTGAAATGTCCTTCCAGGAATACCCAGGCTCTCCACTAAGATTTTATGGATAACTTTCAGAAGAAGTTGGTCAAACAATCTCATCAGATTTACCTGTCCTACACTATGGAGCCCTTCCCACGACTTACATCAACTTCCAGCTGAGCTCCATGGAAAGAGAAGAGGAAGCGTAGCACGTCGCCACAGTGGCAACACGGGAGGCTTCCTGTATTCCCTTAAGAACAATGGGAGGAAGCTGGGGGTGACGCTTTCCTCATAGGATGGCGGTTGGGGTAGGTTGCATGATGCGGGTTGTGGAGCAATGGGTTCTCCACGCCCCCCACTGGGACCCCTATGGATTCACTTCGATGTGTGGCAAATTCTCAGCCTAATGTGATAAGATTGATAAGAGTCATGCTGGAAGACCTAAACATTCTAGAAAGTATTCTCCCAGGGAAAAAATAATAAAAATATATTTATTGAGATTTGTATAATAGCAGTAGGCCAAAAACATACTAAGAACAGCATTTTTTACAATTCCAAATTATTTACTTTCATGGGAGCCCACTAATCCTAGTGAATGTGAAGGACTGATTGTATTTCACTGTGCCTTAGTTACTGAAAAAGGAATTGATTAGCTTAACTATTTATTTATTAACTATATGTGAGGTGAGAGGGAATCTAATTCCATACAGCAGCTCAGACTTCTGATTCCTGAAGATGACAAAGTAGATGCATCTATTATTATCTCACACAGATAGTTTCTGTGTGGATCCCATGATTTGTTGAAAACAGAAGTCCTTTCTCTTCAGAAACGTACAAGACTTGAAGCAGCACTAAATCTCTTCACTTCAATATAAATTATATGACAGCAAACTGTATTATAGATAACGATATTTAAACTTCAGTTGGCATCACTGCCATTGCATCTGAGAGTTGCAGTTCCCATCATTGCCTTAAAGGTAAAGGTTTCCCCTGACATTAAGTCCAGTCGTGTCCGACTCTGGGGGTTGGTGCTCATCTCCATTTCTAAGCCGAAGAGCTGGCGTTGTCCGTAGACACCTCCAAGGTCATGTGGCCGGCATGACTGCATGGAGCGCCGTTACCTTCTCGCCTGAGCGGTATATATTGATCTACTCACATTTACATGTTTTCGAACTGCTAGGTTGGCAGAAGCTGGAGCTAACAGCGGGTGCTCACTCTGCTCCCCAGATTTGAACCTGGGACCTTTCGGTCTGCAAGTTCAGCAGCTCAGCGCTTTAACACACTGAGCCACCGGAGGCTCCCATCATTGCCTTGGGTACATAAAAATGGATAACCTTCCTTTTAACAAATGTAAAGTCTATTTATATAGCCTTGCAGGGACAGCTAAGTACACGGGAGGCACAATAAATCCAGATTCAGATAAAGAAGATAACAGGCATTTTATTACTCGTCCCCACCTCTCTTTCTTGGGCTCTAGCATCATCCAAATAACAGGAATGCTGTTATTTATTTATTAATTTATTTATTTACAGTATTTATATTCCGCCCTTCTCACCCCGAAGGGGACTCAGTGAGGATCATATTATATACATATAGGGCAAACATTCAATGCCCATATACACATAGAACTGAGACAGAGACAGACGCAGAGGCAATTTAACCTTCTCCTCAGGGGATGTTCGATTCTGGCCACAGGGGGGAGCAGCTGCTTCATCATCCACTGTGACAGCACTTCCTCATTCCAACGTTGTAAATTAGTTAATTAGTTAAATTTGCTGTTACTATTCATTATCCACCTTTAGGACCCATTCACAAAATTAACTATTTTTTCTTACTCCAGTTACATTAGAATCATAGAATAGTAGAGTTGGAAGAGACCTCATGGGCCATCCAGTCCAACACCCTGCCAAGAAGCAGGAAATCGCATTCAAAGCACCCCCGACAGATGGCCATCCAGCCTCTGCTTAAAAGCCTCCAAGGAAGGAGCCTCCACCACAGCCCGGGGGAGAGAGTTCCACTGTCGAACAGCCCTCACAGTGAGGAAGTTAGCTTCATTGGTGATATACTACATTAGCCTCATTGGTGATATACTAATATTTTACCAAGTTTGAATATTTTTAGTCACAGAATGCATCTACACTATATAATTAATACAGTCTTACACCATTTAACTGCCATGGCTCAATACTTTGGAATCCTGGCATTTTTAATCTGGTGCGGCATCACCACCTTCAGCAGAGAAGGCTAAAGACCTTGCAAAATTAAAACTCCCATGATTACATAGCATTAAGCCATAGCAGTCAAAGAGGTGTCAAACCACATAAATTCTATAGTGTAGATGCACCCTTTATTGACAATCACCTTGTCTACACCAGTAGTATCTTAGTCTATAACATATAACAGGTTCAAGTATTCAAGCTTGAGTCCAGTTGTGGTTTCTGGCTTCCACAGCCATGGAGTAGCGAATTTCCTCAGGGTTTTAGTCCACATTTTAAGAAAGCCATACAGGACATTGAATACTATCCCCAAAATTAGTTGTACAGTTCCTTTAAAGTTAAGAATAATATCATATCCTACATCACCTTCACTGATAATGACTAGGACAGATGTGACAAGCAACATCAGCATGTAGTCAAGATGGAAAAAGTTAAAGTACTTTGCTTTAGCCCAGTGGTTCTCAACCTGTGGGTCCTTAGGTGTTTTGGCCTACAACTCCCAGAAATCCCAGCCAGCTTACCAGCTGTTAGGATTTCTGGCAGTTGAAGGCATAAACATCTGGGGACCCACAGGTTGAGAACCACTGCTTAGCCAGAGCCTACAGAGAAGCCCATCCTCTCCTGTCCTCAATGAGTGCAAACTTCTTTTGCAGTCTGAACTCAGTCGGCAGCAATATTAGTAAATTGAGTTCAAAGGGAAAATGAGGGAGAAATAGGACAAGGAGAAAGAAAATGGGACACTTTAAAGGCAGCTGACAAAGTGGGATGGCAGAGAATCAGGGCTTGTCCTGCCAAATGATGTCGCTTGGGCAGTTGTCATCTGTGTCCCAGTTTTCATCTGTGAAATGTTAGCGGATATGGGCTTCTGGCTCAGGCAGGGCAGTGAAAAATACTTAAACATGAACATCAAACAGAGCTAATACTTCTGTACCATATTTATAATCTACCAGTTAATTCCCAAGGAAACAGACGAATAAACAAAGTAGTACCAAGTACCACTAGTTTGGTTTCAGCGTGAAAGATTGGAATTTCCACCTCATTCTGTATATAAACAGAACACGAGCCGTACTCTTTGTATATGAATAAAATGAATTAGTCAATCAATCAGTGACAAAAACATCCTACGTAATCAAAAGATTTTTCATGTTAAGATTAATTTAATGTAATAGAAGCTTAAATATTGCATAAGGCCCCTTGACATTGAATTATACGGCTCAGAGGCAGCACAGAAGCAAATACTGGCAACCGCTATAAAGCCGGACAAAAAGGATAATGGAACACATTACCACACTCTTCTCTCATTCTTTGTGTGGCAGCTGATAATAATGGAGGTGGGAGGGGATGAGGAGGAGGAAAGTTAAGCTGTCAAAGACCTTCGGGGTTTTAAAGCTGTTTCTGCACCAAGTGAACTGCAGGAATAACTCCGCTAGACCCAACTACTCATACTGTCATCATTTTATGAAGAAGGAGCATATGAAATATTATAGTGCTTGGCAAAGGCCTTTATTCCTCAGATATTCTGCAGAGCTTTGCAAGAGATGGTTAAGGTACCATAGCTGAACATTTTCACGTAGGCAAACTGAGTCTGTGTGTAATTTGTGCCCCCATGTGTGAATCCAGCTTTGCATGTGCAGGAACCTGTTCTGTTCTTAAATTCAATGGAGGTTATGTCAGAACATGGACTTTCAACTGTGTTTTGAACGTCATGAGCTTCTGGGGTTGCCTATCTATTGAAGATTTCTTCTGCTGAAAATCAAGGCTCCATCACTCCCATTATCCTAGCATGCATACATTCAAAGAGTGAACAAGCAGGAAAGTGTCAAAGGAGGTAACATAGCACTTCCATTTTGCAAAATACTTTCTTTGAATGTCCTTGTAGATAAGAACTTCTGCCTGAGACTTTGGAAAACTATCAGGTCCTAGTATAGGCCAGGGGTTCTCAAACCTTTTCAGCTGTTGAGCCCTTTTTGAAGCTAAGTTTTCTCATGGAGCTCCACGATATCTATATATATATATAAAAGGGTAATGAAATTTCAGCCTAGGACAAAACAACAAAACTACACATCCCAGAAACACTAAACTTGGCAGCACAACCCGTCATTCATGCCTCTATGTTCATACAAAAAAAAAAAAAAGGAAAAAAAGAAAACAAAAATAAAGTACTAATTAGAGGGAGAGGAAAAATTGTTTTTATCCAATTGCTGCCAGTTAGAAGGCTAAGCTCCGCCCACTTGGTCTCCTAGCAACCCACTCAGCCCAGGGGACAGGCAGAGTCAGGCCTCACTTAGGCCTCTTCCACACTGCCTATAAAATACAGATTATCTGATTTTAACTGGATTATATGGCAGTGTAGACTCAAGGCCCTTCCACACAACTATATAACCCATTTATAATGGACTTAATGTAAGGTAAAACCTTTACCCTTTACCTTAACTACCACCAATTCCTCAATACTTTATTTCCCATACCATCATACTTTGCCACAGCAACGTGTGGCCAGGCACAGCTAGTATTTATATATTATATTTATTGTATATATATTAGGCATGGACAAGCTTTTTGATGCATTGTGTTTTGAAATTTGACAGATGTGCCCAGCTCATACTACTAACTACTACTACTACTACTACTACTACTACTAATAATAATAATAATAATAATAGCAACCCCAGGGGCCATCCAGTCCAACCCCCGTCTGCCATGCAGGAAAAGTACAATCAAAGCATCCCCAATAGATGGCCATCCAGCCTTTGTGATACTACTGCTGTGATAATAATAATAACAAACCCAGGGGCCATCCAGTCCAACCCCGTCTGCTATGCAGGAAAAGCACAGTCAAAGCATCCCCAATAGATGGCCATCCAGCCTTTGTGATACTGCTGCTACTGATAATAATAATAATAATAATAATAATAATAATAATAATAATAATAATAATAAACCCCAGGGACCATCCAGTTCAATTCTCTTCTGCCATGCAGGAAAAGCACTATCAAAAGCACTAACCCTGAGCAGTGGGAGGAAAATAGGGTTTTGGAAGCAAGAAAGGCAAGGAGAAAAGAGAGTGTGATGTGTCCAAGGTCTCCCAGTGGGCTTCCATGGCTGAATGGGAATTCGAATCTTGGTTTCTGAATCGTAAACCAAAACCACACATTAAACTGGCTCCAGACTTTGCCTATCTTGGCTTAAATTCCATGCTGATCCCAAAGAGAGATCCCAAACATGAAAATATAACTTTTTTTAAAAAAACATTCTGCAATGAATCTGATGAATCTACTTTAGTGGTCAGATTTAGACACACACACAAAAAACCCAAAAACAAATCCACAAAAGTTAAAGTTTATTTTATTTATTTATTACAATATTTATATCCCGCCCTTCTCACCCAACCGGGCAGCTAGTTGCAAATATCGAGGGCTTATTGTATATGGCAATATCATATCCCACATTTCCCTAGTCACTGAAGATGAAGCAATGATGGGAGAAGGTGTCTGTAAAATGCTAAATGCAGTGACATGTTGTCACATGTGTCTTTCATCAAATATCAGTACGATGGAAGGCAAGGGGAACATGGTTTGATGGGAGTCGCAAGGTAATGAGAAGTTCAGGAGGCTACACACAATCACATGGGTAAATTACATTTGGAATGGGGAAACAATTAAGAATCTGTTTAAAAAGAGTATTAAAGCTATTTAACTAACCAGATGGAAGTTAGAAAAACTGAAAGCTGAAGTTGGCTCATCCAGTATTAATTTGTCTCCCTAACACCTACAACACACTCCTCTTATCTTGGCATGCTGCTATCTTGACTACATGAGCACCAACAGACATTGCTCACATTAAAAAAAAAATAGCTAAATACTGTTCTAATTAAATGGAGGGAAATGACATCAGATGTCATTTGTTTAGTCCTTGAACTAGACAGAAAGAGGAGGTTCTTGCACCCACTGCGACAACATTGCCCCCCTGGTCCCTCTTTCTTTGCCTGGCCTTTATGATAAGGTAGTTAAGCTGAGCATATATGCATTTTGACATCACCTTAACTGCAATGACTTTGCCCCATGGAATCATGAGAGATATAGTTAAACAAGGTCTTTAGTTTACTCTGCTCAAGAGTGTGGCACCTCACTAAACCATAACTCCCAGCATTCCGTAGCATTGAGTCACAGCAATTAAAGTGATATCAGACGGCAATCATTCAACACTGTAGATCAGGCATGGGCAAACCTCGGCCCTCCAGGTGTTTTGGACTTCAATTCCCACAATCCCTGACAGCCTACCACCTGCTAGGACAATGATGGGCAACCTCTTGCGCTTGGTGTGTCAAAATTCACCAAAAAAACCTAGCATGACTTGGGTGGTGTGTCACTTCGAGAAAAAAACCATACTTTCTCAATATGTATAGTTTAAATAACAAAAATGTATAATTGTAATATATAACTGTATTTAATAAATCAAAAACTGTTTACTACCATTATTTCTATGTACAACAATCTATGGTACCTCTTGCAGTTTCCACGCTGATTTCTCTCTATTCTAGTTTCAATGTAGTCATGAATAATGAATAGTACTGGCAACCTAGCAGTTCGAAAACATGCCAATGTGAGTAGATCAATAGGTACCCCTCCGGCGGGAAGGTAACGGCGCTCCATGCCGTCATGCCAGCCACATGACCTTGGAGGTGTCTACGGAGGTGTCTAAGCTCTTCGGCTTAGAAATGGAGATGAGCACCAACCCCCAGAGTCAGACATGAGTGGACTTAACGTCAGGGGAAACCTTTACGTTTTAATAATATGATAATATGTTACAATAATAATAGAATAATAATAGAATGATATAATGTGTATGTGTGTGTGTGTGTGTGTGTGTGTGTGTGTGTGTGTGTGTATATATATATATATATATATATATATATATATCAATCATAATTCCCATGGAGTAAACAACAAAACCACTGGACCAAATCACACCGAATTTGGCCACAAAAGACATAGTCATCCAATCAATCTGCATGTGGCAGCGTGTCAGCAAAAATGGCTAGGCGTGTCAGTGCTGACACGCGTGTCATAGGTTGGCCATCACTCTGCTAGGAATTGTGGGAGTTTAAGTCCAAAACACTTGGAGGGCCAAAGTTGGCCCATGCCTGTTGTAGATGCACCCTGAGTGAATAGGCAATTTCACATATGGATGCTGAGGACTACTCTGGAGCAAGAGCATGCCAACTATGCCCCTTTATTGAACAATAAACTGAGTAATAGCACAGAACATGGTGGTGGACTCATAATTGTTGAAAGTCTCACTGGCCTTCTGTATGAAGAATAAGTACAGTATGACATTTTGGCCTTGGCCTCAGGTAGTGCAATCTTGGATGTTCTGGGTTTAGGTTTTGTCTTCTTGGGATGCAGTCAGCTTTCCTCATCCCAGGGCCAGGCTGTTCATATCTGGAAGTACCGTGTTTCCCTAAAAATAAGACAGTGTCCTATATTAATTTTTGCTCCCAAAGATGTGCTAGTTCTTATTTTCAGGGGACGTCTAATTTTTCCATGTACAGTAGTTGTCATCACAAACCAACATAACCAGACAAACTCTGAATTCTATCAAGAATTTCTTGTTACTATCATTATTTCCATGTACAACAATCTATGGTACGTACATTTACCGATCCTGCATGCTCTGGTGTTCTGTTTGGCGGGCATGCTTCCAAACAAAATCTTTGCTAGGTCTTACTTTCAGAAGAGGCCTTATATTTAGCAATTCAGCAAAACCTCTGCTAGGTCTTATTTTCAGGGTATGTCCTATTTTCGGGGAAACAGGGTAGCTTTGGAGACTCCATGACCTACTGAAAATAGATCTTAAATCTCCCATTCTTCCATGAAGGCAGCTGAGAAGAATACCAAAGAGTATTTGAAAATGGAGGTGCTTTTTGACTGAAGATTATTTTTTTTTAACAAACTGAAATGGAATGAGTATTCTCGGCTTCGGCTCAACATTTGTTTTCTGTCTTTTCCGATGCAAGAAAGATATGTTTGTATCAGCACGAGCTGTTCTACCAGAGAATGGTACAAACATTTTGTGAAATCACCAGAAAAATTCAAGTTAATAACAATAGTGAAGAACAGTCTGCCACAAACGTGCAGGGGATGAATTTGACTGCCAGACTTTTATCAGAAAAATTCAAGTTAATAACAATAGTGAAGAACAGTCTGCCACAAACGTGCAGGGGATGAATTTGACTGCCAGACTTTTATCACCCTCCTTGCATTTTTCAGCCTGTGGACATAGATGCTAAGTGGGTTTGAACATATAGATTTTATTTAATCCACAAGTAATATGTGTGCAGAAACATGCTCACTCGAGTGCATGGTGAGATTGTTCCCATTTGACATAAGAGCGCAACCGCCATTAAGTATTAACTAGACAAGTACTAGTAATAGTCCTTGTCAACATTTTTAAAGGAAATCAATATACAACATAAATGTAAAATTAAAACGGTTCTTCCATTGATAGCAATGTGTAACTTGGGCTGAACTCCTAAATATCTCATAAAAATGTGAAACTCTTTTGTTTTTGGTCTCTCTTCTGATACCTAGATTTGATCCAGAAATACAATTGGATGTCCTTTCAGACTTTAGTTGATAAAATATTCTGGGTTGGATCAAAACCTAGTCATGCATATACTAAGGACCTCAGCATATTAAGTCGCCTAATGTGGGAGACAGCGGAGGGATTCTACGGACATTGGGGAAATCCATGGGGCAACAGATGAATCCATCATCCTGCATTGCTTGCATTCCCCATCACATGGAGGAAAGCATGCCTACTCAAACTCACCTTGTTGCTCCCTCATATGAAGTTTTCAGCACAGTTTAGGAACGGAGCCCCTCTAGAAGTAGCTGTACGTCGTTTGATGGGATCCAGCGGGCTCCGTCCCCCGAACTGTGCTGAAAGCATCATAGTGTAAAGGTAAAGGTTTCCCCTGACATTAAGTCCAGTCATGTCTGACTCTGGGGGTTGGTGCTCATCTCCATTTCTAAGCCGAAGAGCCGGCATTGTCCGTAGACACCTCCAAGATCATGTGGCCGGCATGACTGCATGGAACACCGTTACCTTCCCACCGGAGCGGTACCTATTGATCTACTCACATTGGCATGTTTGCGAACTGCTAGTCTGGCAGAAGCTGGAGCTAACAGCGGCCGCTCCCGCCGCTCCTGGGGTTTGAACCTGGGACCTTTCGGTTTGCAAGTTCAGCAGCTCAGTGCTTTAACATACTTCGCCACCACGGCTCCTTAAATTTGTAAATTTGTGCTGCTTATTGGTTGCTGTCAAAGGAGATCACTGACTTTATAGCCTTCCCTTCTTCTTTACTGAGACTGATTAGTTTCACCTAACTGTTTCTGTGTGGGAAAAGGTTTGACAGAAACCCAATAGCAATGATAATGCAAACATTGGCTTTATAGAGTAGCATTGATCTATTCTAGACAAATACAGGGACAAATGACTTATTTTATGAAATACACTATCGCACTACATGTGAAGACTCCAGAACACACGGTCTGTGAAACTGTTGCCACCTTTTCAAGGCCTTCTTTGATGCCCCCACCCCCCAAAAAACTTACTGAAATTTGCTTCCCAATGGAAGAGGTACAGTTTTTAAAAGTGAGCAGTGCTTTGAAAAGTGATTATGCAAATTCATGAAGAGTAGTGGAGCCCCCGATGGCATAGTGACTTGAAGGCTGGGTTGCTGATCTGAAAGCTGCCAGGTTCGAATCCCACTCGGAGAGAGCACAGATGAGCTCCCTCTATTAGCTCCAGCTCCATGCGGGGACATGAGAGAAGCTGCCCACAAGGATGAGAAAAACATCAAAACATCTGGGCGTCCCCTGGGCAATGTCCTTGCAGACGGCCAATTCTCTCACACCAGAAGTGACTTGCAGTAGTGGCTTCAGGGGCAAGTAGTCATGGTGGATCTATAAAGTATGGTCCCACATCTGCAGGTGATACCCTCTATGGATACCTGAAACTGCAGACGGTAGGAAGCCATCTATTTTGACTATAACTGGGGCAGAAGTGTCCTAGAGAGGGTCACAAATACTTCTGGGGGTGTTTTCTAGAGTGTGGATATTGCATATGTGGATAAGTGAACAATACTATAGAGAGAAGGTACCAATAGATCTAATTGTAGAATGGGTAAAGGGTAAGAGAATACAGGTCAATATGTAAAACACATCAGATTGAATAATATAGCAACCATAAATTTTGAGCCAGAGAAGACATTTTTGACAGAAAATTATAATCAGCTGTTCCATTGGTTGAGAATTTCCTACCAGTCGTACATCTTGTGTGGCCTTATCAACAGTCATACCCAAGATGTGGGGTGATCTTCCAGGCTTTCTGGAGGGCTGGCGAGACATAATGCTGACACTCTGCTCACTGCTTTGCTCCAAATGGTACAGTGGATCTAAGGGCATTCACACACCTGATCCTCCTTCATCCCTTGCTTTTGTTTGTTGGTTAGTTTGTGTGTTGGGAACTTTCCCAGAGCAATGCAATGGTGAAGGCAGGGCAGGGGTTAATGTCAGATGACTTCAGGATGAACTCTACACCTTATTGGTTTCTTTAGCATCAAGTCAAAGCAGAGGTTTTTTAAAAGTCTTTGGGGTCTCACTTATTTTTTAATGTTATAAAAAGGTAAAGGTTTCCCCTGACATTAAATCCAGTCGTCTCTTACTCTGGGGGTTGGTCTCATCTCCATTTCTAAGCCGAAGAGCCGGCATTGTCCGTAGACACCTCCAAGGTCATGTGGCCGGCATGACTGCATGGAACGCCGTTACCTTCCCGCCGGAGCGGTACCTATTAATCTATTCACATTTGCATGTTTTCGAACTGCTAGGTTGGCAGAAGCTGGAGCTAACAGCGGGTGCTCACTCCGCTCCCCGAGTTTGAACCTGGGACCTTTCAATCTGCAAGTTCAGCAGCTCAGCGCTTTGACACACTGAGCCACTGGAGGCTCCTCTCTTTTAATGTTATACGTATATTGTTTTAATTTGACATAGTCTTTTAAGTTGTTCCAACTTGTTAATGAATTTATTTCTTTGAAAATCTTGCTTAAAACTATTTATTGCTTAATTCAAGAATACTTTTACACTGTTCATATTTAATTGGTATGTAGTAAAGTCTCACTTATCCAACACTCGCTTATCCAACGTTCTGGATTATCCAACTCATTTTTGTAGTCAATGTTTTCAATATATTGTGATATTTTGGTGTTAAATTCGTAAATACAGTAATTATTACATAGCATTACTGTGTATTGAACTACTTTTTCTGTCAAATTTGTTGTATAACATGATGTTTTGGTGCTTAATTTGTAAAATCATAACCTAATTTGATGTTTAATAGGCTTTTCCTTAATCTCTCCTTATTATCCAACATATTCGCTTATCCAACATTCTGCCGGCCCGTTTACGTTGGATAAGCGAGACTCTACTGTACCTTCTTGAGATTCCACAACAAAGGGTGGGACATTTTAATTAATAAATAAAAATAAAGTGAAAGAGACAATGTGTTGCACCCCAGCGAAAGTCCACCTTGCTCTCAACACACGCCACTGAGACAGACTTGGTATAAATAGTTTATTGGTAAAAAGGTAGCAAAAGTAAGGTAAAAATGCAATAAGAAAATGCAATAATCAAAATAGAATCCAATAGAATCCAAAGTCCCAGAAACCAGTAAGTAAATCCGTAGATGGCAAGGCTTAAAACAGGAACATGATCTTCAAGGCAGAATCCAAAGTACATGATCAAAAAGGAACATGAAAGCAAGAATACTTTCCCAAAATACATAGGCAAACCTGGACTAGAACTTGAGGCTTGAAACAGGAAAAAAGCAGGAGATCATGCTCTAAAAGCAAAGTTTCTTGATCTGAGATGCTCTCCTTGCATCTCCTCTATTTACCCATTTTTGCAAGACCTGAACACATTCCTTTGCCCTTGAACTCCCCCCTTCCTTGCAGAGATCCTGAGAGCACGCTGGGGAAGTCTGGTTCTTAAGAGTAACCTCGTCTCTCTGTCTAATTGCTGCTCTCTCTCATTATCACTATCTGAAAGTGAAACACCTGGTGATTGTTGACTTTCCTCATCCCGTTCAGAAGGCTGGGAATCTCTCCCCACCGGGTCATACTGATCTGAAGCCTCTACTATCTCATCTTGGCTCTCTGCCTGTGGCACACTCAAAGCTTCTTGTTGCTGCTGCTCAGACTGCACAACATTTTCAGGCTGTAAAACCCCAAATCCTCCTTCATTTTCAGACTGAGCCACAACACAATGGAGTCCCTGGTGGCGGAGCGAGTTAAACTGCTCAACTGCTGAACTTGCTGACCAAAATCCGGGGAGCAGGGTGAGCTCCCACTGTTAGCCCCAGCTTCTGCCAACCTAGCAGTTCGAAAGCATGCATATTTGAGTAGATCAATCTGGCGGGAAGGCAATGGTGCTCTATGCAGTCATGCACATGACTTTGGAGACATCTACAGACGATGTCGGCTCTTTGGCTTAGAAATGGAGATGAGCATCAATCCCCAGAGTTGGACACAACTAGACTTAATGACAGGGGAAAACCTTTACCTTTACCTAAAGGAGACCATAGATAGATAGCTTAGGCTGGATCTACACTGCCATACAATCCAGTTCAAAGCAGATAATCTGGATTCAGAAACTGGATTACATGGCAGTGTAAATGGGGCCTTTAACATGAAACAGGTAGGCTAAGTCATTGGCACATTCCAGATTTTTATCAGAGAATTGACTACAATGTTGAGTCCTACATCTTTATGTTGTTACATATACAGGTCAGGAAGTGAACACAATAATGGGAGGAAAAATAAATGTACTGTATTTGTGCTTTTCTTCATATAGTGGCCAGGAGATTGTTATCTGAACTACCCCATTCAGGTAAAGGAGCGAAGGTCACTGAGACCGTGAAATACATTTTAGCATTGGAAAATTACATTTTGACAGGACCAATGCTGCAGTGCAACAGGGGTTAAAGAGACAGGGTGTTCTAAAAATCAAAGTGAAATTATCTCTGATACAGACATTAACTAAAAATCATAGCAAAGATCACATTCAAATCCTGTATGAGAAATAAATTGCAATTAGCTTGGAATAAATAGCACATTATTAGTATCTATTTTAATTAAAAATACTAAAGTGATAGATACATTTTATGGAATTTAAATGGATTGTTCAAGACCTGCAGAGGGAGCTATTGTATTTATGCAGAAATTTTTTAAATAGATTTTTTCCCCTAAAGAGAATGAGAGGGTTTGCAAAGGAACATAAATTTCCCTGTACCATGCATTGCCAGATAACTCTTTCACAAGTGCAAATATCTGAAATAGAGATTCTGCAACCATATGTCATAGCTATTTTGAATCTCTCATATATCTATATATCATATATATCTGCCAATAAAGGTTTACAGTGTAAGCATAAGAAAACTCAGATCCTGAGGTTGAATGTGACCTTCTGGGGCTTTGCTAGATGTGACGGCGCGAGTGGCGCCATCTATATGTTGAACTATAAGTTGCAAGATTTGAATTGTTGTATCATGCCTGATTTTGCCCTTACCCTGTAAATGTAGTTGGATTGGTTATTTATATCTGTCAATCAATGTTGTTTGTACCTGTTATATTGCTCACTCAGCAAAACTGTTTGGCTCCACCTCTTCCTGGAGTAGGACAGTGTTTCCTCCTTTTCATTCCACCAGCAAGCTCTCTACCAGATGGACGTGAGAGAGAGACTTGGCTCAAAAAGCCCTTCAAAAGTTACCTCTCAGCACCAATTCTGAGGTTCTTACCCTTGGGACTCACACTTCATGTTCAGGGCCAACCTGAACAACGTTGAGGAGTCTCAAGCGCCTTCACATCAGTCCTTTGGCAACAGAGGAAGACTCTTGTCTTCAGATATAGGTCATTGGACTGAGGCTGAGTTTGCTCCGGCAGTCACAGCCAGAGAAAGAGGGATCTGGACAAGCTTCATGGACTTAAACAATCAAAGACTGTAATGTATGTTTTCTTTTACCCCCTTTGTGAACAATAAACCCAGTTTTTGAGTTAACTACAGTGTTTTGGTCCTTGGGAGTTCCAGTTTCCCTAAAGGAGGGCAAGAAGCAATCCCCTGGGGAAAGATGTCACGTCCATGCCTCTTTCACTAAGAGTACAGCCCCAGGCGTGACGGCACACTAGATGTCTCTGCCCCGTTCATCTTCTGGTAGTTTCCTAGGCTTACTCTAGCTTGTCCCCATTCTAAAATGTTGAAATGTCTCTCTGAAGAGAGTTGGAAAGGATCACAAGGGCCATCTAATTCAACCCTCTACAATACAGGAAAATACAATCAAAGCATCCTGACAGCATCTCTGTTTAGAAACTTCTATAGAAGGAGACTCTACCAACCTCTGAGGTAGCACATTCCACTATCAAACAACTCTTACCATCCATTCTTCCTAATGTTTAGGTGAAATCTTTTTTTCCTGCTATTTAAATCCATTGCTCTGTGTCCTGGTCTTTAGAGCAGCAGAAAACAAGCTTGTTCCATCCTCCATATGCCATCATTTCAAATATTTAAACATGGCTATCATGTCCCCTCAGCCTTCTTTACTCCATGCTAAACATACCCAGATCCTTAAACTGCATGCCATACCGTGTTTCCCTGAAAATAAGACAGTGTCTTATATAAATTTTTGCTCCCAAAGTTGTGCTAGGTCTTATTTTCAGGGGATGTCTTATTTTTCTATGAAGAAGAATTCGCATTTATTGTTGAACAACAACAAAAAAGAACATTTATCATATATTGTACAGTAGTTGTCATCACAAACCAGCATAACCAGACAAAATGTGAATCCTATCAATAATTTCTTTTTACTATCATTATTTCCATGTACAACAATCTATGGTACGTGCATTTACCAATCCTGCATGCTCTGGTGTTCTGTTTGGCGGGCATGCTTCCAAACAAAAACTTTACTAGGTCTTACTTTCAGGGGAGGCCTTATATTTAGCAAATCAGCAAAACCTCTACTAGGTCTTATTTTCTGGGGATGTCTTATTTTCGGGGAAACCGGGTAGGACTTGGCTATCAAATCTTTTTCTTATCCTTTTTTTTTTTGGATAAGGCTCATGTCTCTAGTGACCGCTGCCAATTTCTGTGAATGTTTGCTGCTATAGCTTACCAATGAGAAGGAGCAGGAGTGGAAAGACATTTTAGATGTTGAGATGCAGCTGTTCTGGGCTCCCAAGGGAAGGAAAACCTAGATGCACTCCATTTGTGAGAACCACTCATTTCTTGTCCTCTCTGATGTAAGACCACCTGCTTCTTCATCGTCTGAACTAATTTTCCACTGGTGAGAAGCAGCAACAGGGTTTCCTACTTTGGTTTGACAACAGTCATGATACGTGTGGAGTGTGGAGACACTTAATTGGCACATAATTATGTTAATGTCTGCTTAATATAGGACTGATGGTCCATTTACTTTTATGTTGCATATGGTGTAGGTAAATGTTGGACAAATATATTATAACTGCATGTTTCTTTTGGTCCACTTATGTGTCAGCACTAGGCATGTGCACGGAATTCATTCCTACCATTTCTATTATTTCTTTCATGTCTTCAGTTTCTTCAAAAGCATGAAAGGGGAGGCCCCATCCCCACACGAAAAGTTGCTTGACATGAAAGCCTGCTTTTGTGTGCATTCAAACTTGCCTCCTTGCATTGGAAAGAGAGTGCATATGTGGTGGGGCGTGCAAGGCAGGCAAGCCCAGAGCTCAGTTGCAGGTGCACCCAGGGCATACCTGCATGACCCACCACACACATACTCTTGGAGTGTATAGTGGGGCATGTGTGGTGTGGTGTGCAGGTAGGCAGGACCAGAGCTTGGCTGCAGGTGTGCTCAGGGCCTGCCTACATGGCCCACCATACATGCCCTTTCAGAGAGTGTGGCAGGGCATGTGTGGCAGGGCGTGCAGGCAGGCAAGCCCAGAGCCTGCCTGCAGCTGAACACCTCTTACTCTAGAGTAAGAAGCACTTGGCTGTAGGCACTGGTAGGCCCGTATGCTTTTCGGGGCTGCCTGCACGCCCTGCCACACACGCACTCTCTTTCTAAGGAGATTGTGTGTGTGGCGGGGCACGCAGGCAGCCCCGGAAAGTGCATGTGGCTGCCAGTGCCTGCAGTAAAGCACCTCTTACTCTAGAGTAGAAACAGCAGGTACCAGGTAAGAAGAACACACATTGGGAAAGGGAGCCAATGGGTGGAAAGCCCCCTGCCATAATGGTCCAATTTTCGGGCCCCGGAACAAAAGAACCAAAACAACCATCCCAATTTTGGGAGGCTTACAAAAATTGGATCAGGGCCCCCAATGAAACCCGGAACACAAAATGGGACAAGGTGTTCCCCTAATGCACATCCCTAGACTGCACCATGCAATTAAATCAAATTTTCATTGAGCACATTCTTCTTGCATTTACAAATGCCATGTAGTGCAGGTAGGGGACATGGTCTAATAATCATTCAACTCTTTATCACTCTATCAAGAGTTGTTGAGCGACAACAGCGGACACACTCTGCCTGTATAACAACCCGTAACATTTCCTTCAGTGTCATCAATGTTGTTTGTATGAAATAAAACATTTTTACCTGAGCTACAATTGCCTTTCATTTTCTGGGAAGGAGATGAATTTATAGTTCTTGCTCTAAACTTTTATCATCTTCTTTTTATAGGTGGGTGCCATCAGGATTGCTCAAGTGGTGACATTAACCATTACGTGCAAAGGTAGAAAACAGCATTCTTCATTTCAGTAATGACTCCACATTAGCATTTAACATGCAATTTATCATTTCAGCTTCAATGCTAAATCAGCTAATAATAATAACAATAAAAAATTCCCAATATGCCCCTGTAAAATAAGAGAAATGTGCTTAAAAAGTTAACTATACCAGAAGATAGTGAGCAAATAGCTACAGAATACATACTTAATATTTTCTCATCCCTCACTGTGTATATAAATCCACCACATATATGCAACTGGATAAAAAAAACCTTAATATCCTATTTTAAAATTTTAACTGTTTACAAGGATTATCCCATATAGCTAATTCACAGAAGTTGGCCATCCAGCTATTCTTATTAATGGCTGTATTCTAAAGGAAATAACAGTATTATATCCAGTAGTAAGCACTGATATTTAAGCCATAGAGACTGGCTTCTTTGTGCCCACTGTACTGAAAACTCATTTTGTGTCAAATACCTAGATCAAATTTCTCCAACTTGGAATCTTCCAAATGAGTTGGACTACAAACTCCTAGAATTTTGCAGACTATAATTTTCAAAGGAGAATATAAAGCTGGCTTACAGATACAACCCTCCAACTGTCCCTATCTAGCAATGACAGTCCCAATTAAGCCTCTGTCATTTCAGATCATTTCAAAAGGTCACATTTTCTCTCTCCTTCTCCAACTTTCCCCTTTGTCTTGATTATACTTGTTGCTGCAAACTAAGTTCAAAATACATTCTTTTTTTCTTTCCCTCAAGTATTTACTAGTATATTCAAATATATATCCAAATTTCTCTGGGATCGCTCCCTTTCCAAGTTTGTTGTTGAGGCCTTCACATTGCTTCTGCCTTATGGAGACCTCAAGGTGCATCTATTGCAGGGTTTTCGTGGCAGGATTTGTTTAGAGGGAACCAACTTTGTCTTCTTTTGAGACTGAGGCCACTTCTACACTGCCATATAATCCAGATGATCAAAACAGATAATCCACATTATTATGTATATCTGCTTTGAACTAGATTATATGACTCTACACCAGTGGTTCTCAACCTTTTTAATGCCATGATCCCTTAATACAATTCCTCACGTTGTGGTGACCCCAATCATAAAATTATTTTTGTTGCTACTTCATAACTGTAATTTTGCTACAATTATGAATCGGAGTGTATAAATTGGATATGCAGGATGTATTTTCATTCACTGGACCAAATCTGGCACAAATATCCAATTATGTCCAAATTTGAATACTGGTGGGGTTGGGGGAGGAATCTTTTTGTCATTTGGGAGTTGTAGTTAATCTACAATCCAAAGATTGAATAGAACCAAACTTGGAACAGAACTTCCATGACCAACAGAAAATACCGGAAGGGTTTAGTGTCCTTGAGCTTTGGAGTTGTAGTTCACCTACATTCAGAGAGCATTGTGGATTCAAACAATGATGGATCTGGACCAAACTTGGCATGAATACTCAATATGTCCAAATGTGTATACTGGTGGAGTTTGAGGAAAATAGACATTGACATTTGGGAGTTGTAGTTGCTAGGATGTATAGTTCACTTACAATCAAAGAGCTCCTTGAACCCCACCAATGATAGAATTGGGCAAATTGGACTTTTGGTGGGAGGATTCACCATTTGTTTCCAAAAAGGAAGAAAAAGGCAGGCAGAGAGATCTTCAGCCCTCTTTGCCAAAGGGGTTCCTAAGACTATCAGAAATATGTGTTTTCTGATGGTCTTTGGAGACCCCTCTGCCACCCCCTCGTGACCCCCTCCCCAGGGGTCCCGACCCCCAGATTGAGAAACGCTGCTCTACAATGTCATATAAACTGGAGCAGATAATCAGGTTTTTTTATGGCAGTGTAGTAGGGGCCTGAGACAGTGTGGTTTGCACAAGATTAGCCAGTGTATTTTATGGCTAACTGGGATTTTGAACCTTGCTCTTCAGAGTTGTAGTCCAACAATCAAATAACTATATTGCACTCTTCCCAGTAGCCTCAAACAAAAGCAAATGGCTGTGGCCTCTATTATTTTATATGCCCTTTCTCATTAATAACTTTTCCTATCCTGACCACACTGATTTTCCTTGGCTACATCTGTGAAATGTTGGAGGCTATGCTGTCACTGAAGAGTAATAGGTTTGCAGCACATGTTGATGCTTCTCCAAAGAGCATTGCCATGTTGAATCTCTTCTTCTTGCCAGTAATGTGCAATATCATTTATAGCTTGCTGTCACTTCATTGGTTTCTTTGCTTTTGATCTACAGCATTAATGTTATGATGAAAATGCATGATTCCCAGAGCTTACACGTTACAAGTTGTAAATCATGAGCTGTTTGTAAATAATTTCATTTGCCAACAATGCACTTGTAACTACTATTACCATTGTAACATGAAAGGAATTTATAACAATTATGATTAAAATTAGTGCTGCCAGGAACACATTTACACCATGTAATTACAGTGTTATGATCTGATTTTGATTCTCTTCAGATTTACAGATTAGAAGTACTTCGAATTCTCAACCAGGGAGCTCCTCGCCAAACTATTAATCTCAGGATTCTATTGGATGCAACTATGGTACTCATAGTGCTATATTGATGTAGGGTGAAAGAGCTTCAAGTCTGTCAGTTTCTGTGGGTGCATCTACATCAAGGGTCCCCAAACTACGGCCAACGGGCCACATGCGGCGCCTTTCCCGCCTCCTCCCTCACCTTCCAAGGCTTTGCTTGTTTATAACGACATTTTAATTATTATTTAATTAATAATTAATTATTAAGGGGTGCTTTGCTAGTGCTTTGGGTGCACAAAGGCAGAAGGGGATTGGACTAAATGGCCAAAGGGGTCTCTTCCAACCTTCTTCTTCTTCTTCTTCTTCTTCTTATTATTATTATTATTATTATTATTATTATTATTTTATTATGGCACAGCAAACAAAATAGATATGCTGGATTTCGTATCACAAAATCACAAGTCGAACACTTCCCAAGTGTCTAGGACTGCGTGATGTATTTTCGGATGATGCGTGCAGATCCCAGCAGGGTGGCCTTTTGCAGTTGGCAGATTGTAATTTTGTCAATGTCTATTGTTTCCAAATGCCGGCTGAGATCTTTTGGCACAGCACCCAGTGTGCCCATCACCACCGGGACCACCTGCACTGGTTTCTGCCAGAGTCTTTGAAGTTCAATCTTGAAGTCCTGATAGCGGCTGAGTTTTTCCTGTTGTTTTTCATCAATGCAACTGTCACCTGGGATGGCAACATCAATGATCCAAACAATTTACTTTTCCACCACTGTGATGTCTGGTGTGTTGTGTTCCAGAACTTTGTCAGTCTGGATTCGGAAGTCCCACAGTATCTTGGCGTGTTCATTTTCCAATACTTTTGCAGGTTTGTGATCCCACCAGTTCTTTACTGCTGGGAGGTGATACTTGAGGCATAAGTTCCAATGAATCATTTGGGCCACATAGTTGTGCCTCTGTTTGTAGTCTGTCTGTGCGATTTTCTTACAGCAACTGAGGATATGATCAATGGTTTCGTCAGCTTCCTTGCAGAGTCTGCATTTTGGGTCATCAGCTGATTTTTCGATCTTGGCCTTAATTGCATTTGTTCTGATGGCTTGCTCCTGGGCTGCAAGGATCAGGCCTTCTGTCTCCTTCAGGGTCCCATTTGTGAGCCATAGCTAGGTCTTCTCCTTATCAGCTTTTCCTTCAATTTTGTCAAGGAACTTTCCATGCAATGTTTTGTTGTGCCAGCTGTCAGCTCTAGTTTGTAGTGCGGTTTTCTTGTACTGATTCTTTGTCTGCTGTGTTTTGAGGAGTTTCTGATTTTTGACTTCAATCAAAGCTTCTTCCTCTTCTTCTTCTTCTTCTTCTTCTTCTTATTATTATTATTATTATTATTATTATTATTATTATCATCATTATCATTGAAGCCAGGTGGTTATCTGTCAGGGGTGCTTTGGTACACAAAGGCAGAAGGGGATTGAACCACTGACCCACTGTTTGAAAGGTTTGGGGACCCCTGAACTACACTGTAGAATTAATACAATTTGACACTACTTGAACTGCTATGGTTCAATGCTATAGAATCATGGGTGTTTGCAGTTTTACAACCCTATCTGCCAAAGAGTGCTAATACATGACTAACCAGAACAACCATGACTTCACAGCATTGAGTCATGGCAGTTAAAGTGGTATCAAACTGCATTATTTCTACAGTGTAGATGCCCCCTGTATTCAACTGTGTCCATTATGGAGCAATGAAGGAGGATTTAATGTGCCCACTGATTTGGCCAGTTCTACATACTTCGGGCCCTTCCACACAGCCATATAACCCAGAATATCAAAGCAGAAAATTCCACAATATCTCCTTTGAACTGGGTTATCTGAGTCCACATTGCCATATACTGTATTCCAGTTCAAAGCAGATAATGTGCGATTTTATTCAGCTGTATAGAAGAGTAGAAGGGGCCCTAGACTCTTTTGCCTATGCATTGGGGGTAGTTACCCATTATATATCTCTAGCTGGATACTAGTACTGTAGAAGGGAGTTATAAGTGCGGTGTTTTCTTTTCTGTTTTTTGTTTTGTACCATCACTCTCAATGCTCAGGTTGATTGGTCATTCAGGTTACCTGGGGAATGGAAGAACAGCCTTTTGATAGCAATGAGCTTGCTTTGAAGTGGAATATGCATATGAGTGCTCCCTTGATGTGTAACAAGAGGGCTCTGCTTCTTCTTTAATAGCAATTCTGCTTGTAAGGCATGCCCTGAATAGCAAAACATACTTCGTTACAATAACTTGCATTTGAGTAAACTCTCTACAATGCCAGGAGTCGGTAACAATCATGCAGCACATAAATCTGGTCAAGGACTGATTTTCATAGTATTTTTATTGATGCAAGTTACTCTTTGTACTTTGGGAAAATGTAATATTCACATTGATATGATTGATTGATTTGCTTTTATTCTGCCTTTTTCTCCCAAACTGAGACTCTGGGTGGCTTGCAAAAATTAAAATGAACATAGGTAAATCCACGTACAAATACATAAATAAAACGTACAATATGTTATGGTTAAAAGGGAGTTAAAACCAGTTAAAGGAACCCCATTAAAATAGGAATCTAAGAAGTGCTACACACCAGGCATTGATGCTTTTTTCAAAGGTAAAGCTTTCCCCTGATGTTAAGTCCAGTCACGTCTGACTCTGGGGGTTGGGGCTCATCTCCATTTCTAAGCCGAAGAGCCGCCGTTGTCCGTAGACACCTCCAAGGTCATGTGGCCGGCATGACTCCATGGAACACCTTCCCTCTGGAGCGGTACCTATTGATCTACTCACATTGGCCGGTTTTCGAACTGCTAGGTTGGCTTCTTTCAAAACAAACCCATTAATGGGGTTGTTGTATGTATATGGGCTGTATGGCCACGTTCCAGAAGTATTCTCGCCTTACGTTTCGCCCACATGTATGGCAGGCATCCTCAGAGGTTGTGAGGATGCCTGCCATACATGTGGGCAAAAAGTCAGGAGAGAATGCTTCTGGAACATGGCCATACAGCCTGGAAAACACACAACAATTCTGTGATCCCGGCCATGAAAGCCTTCGACAACACAAACCCTATTTGACACCTATACTGCCATATAATGCAAGTTGACTCATATAATGCAGTTAAATTGTATTACAGTAGAGTCTCACTTATCCAACACTCGCGTATCCAACGTTCTGGATTATCCAACACATTTTTGTAGTCAATGTTTTCAATACATCGTGATATTTTGGTGCTAAATTCGTAAACACAGTAATTACTACATAGCATTACTGCGTATTGAACTACTTTTTCTGTCAAATTTGTTGCATAACATGATGTTTTGATGCTTAATTTGTAAAATCATAACCTAATTTGATGTTTTATAGGCTTTTCCTTAATCCCTCCTTCTTATCCAACATATTCGCCTATCCAACCTTCTGCCGGCCCGTTTATGTTGGATAAGTGAGACTCTACTGTATATGAGTCTACACTGACCATATAATGCAGTTTCAAACTGCAATATGTAGTAGTGTAGATATGGCCTTTGTTTTCAGGAGGACCAAGTTAGCCATATGTTCTGTTATACAGAAATACTCATTCTCTGTGTGAAGGACTGTCCAGTTCAAGCCCGGTTTAAGGATGATGGATCATAAGAAAGGAGATGTTGACATTGCCAAAAACCAATCTTAGCAGCCTGATCTTGATTTGCCTCATTTCAGTTTAAATTCTATTGCTTTCTGTTGTGTTTTTCTATTAAATTATATTAAGTATTTTCAGATGTATGGCTTTACACATAAAGTAGCATATGCAAACGTCATGCAAATATACATCCTCCCTTTTGATAATGCATTTCCTGGGGGAGAGGGGTGTCTAAGTGATTACTCTAATTTGGGCATGCTTTCATTGTTATTATTTTTTGTTTCAATCAATCTGTCAGAAGTTTGTAACATACACAGACCTTATCTGACTGACATTTGAAAATCCAGATTTCCCAGATCTGTGTCAGGGTGCATTGCCAGTTTAACAATTATTTATGTATTCTGGCATGGACCACTCTGCAGTGGAGTACAGAAAATGGGAAAATTGCTGCTTAGACTAGTCCCACCTAGAGGAGTTTACACATTTGACAATCTCAGGTTGCTTGGGATGAAAATTTAGTCTCAAAATGGGAAATGCAATCACATTGACCCTATTAAAGGTAAAGGTTTTCCCCTGACGTTAAGTCCAGTCGTGACCGACTCTGGAGGTTGGTCCTCATCTCAATTTCTAAGCCGAAGAGCCGGCATTGTCCGCAGACACCTCCAAGGTCATGTGGCTGGCATGACTGCATGGAGCACCGTTACCTTCCCACCTGAATGGTACCTATTGATCTACTCACATTTGCATGTTTTCGAACTGCTAGGTTGGCAGGAGCTGGCGCTAACAGCGGGCACTCATTCCGCTCCCGGGATTTGAACCTGGGACCATTTGGTCCTTAAGTTCAGCAGCTCAGCACTTTAACACACTGTGCCACCAGGGGCCCCTATTATATTGCCAGAAAATGCAGTATAGGGAACACATTAGCCTGTGGTGTCCAAACGATGCATCAGGCTAATGTGTTTTAACTCAGGATAAACTGTTTAATCCATCTTCCCAGTTAAAAAACACTGGGAAAGCTGTGAACCAGGATATTGACATTTTTCCCAGTTTGAGACACCCACATGTAGCCACAAAGGGGATCTGAACCGACATTTCTTGTTTAGTGGCTGCTTTAGTGGCTGAAATATTGGATCAGGGCCTAGCCCATCTTCTCTGTTAGTTTTAGGACTTTGACTTTACCTTTTTATTACTGCCATGCATTCAATAAATCTGTTGTTTCCTCTATCTTTGTGTGCAAATATATATATAAACTAATTTGCTTCCTTTTAATGGATGAGTAGATGAGAAACGGGTTTCACAGATGTATGTGGGAAAATAAAATCTACTGTCTGTTCTACAGATAGGAAAGTTAGTGACCTATAGTGTCATATGAAAAAAACCTCAAGAACATAAGGAGAGATTGAAGGCAGAATTCATCGTGTCAAAAGTATTTCAAGGATAATCCATCCTGTCTGAAGATCTCTTTTCTAGAAAGGAGTCTGTGCTTCCCTTTGGCTGATGATAACTCTTTTATTTTAAAAAATGAAACATATCATACTTAACAGGAGTAAGTCCTACTATTTTAGTTGGCTTACTTTTGAGCAAATATGTTTACACCTGGAGTGTACAGTTAGACATGGCTTTAAGAATGCAGTTTCAGTAACTCTAGTAACTCCCATTGAACTCAATGGGACTTCTTTCATTTTAGGATTATATTTCTGATTTTGTATGGTATAAGTTCTTTTTAAGTATAATGTTTGGACTTGCACTTGCTTAAAAACAGCTGATCGGATCCAGCATGGTATAGTGACCACAGCTGGACTGTAATTTTTTTTCCGTGTCAGGAGCGACTTGAGAAATTGCAAGTCGCTTCTGGTATGAGAGAATTGGCCGTCTGCAAGGATGTTGCCCAGAGGAGATCTATATTCAAGACCCATAAAATCCTCTGCATGAACACAGTTCAGTCGCTTTCTCTCATCTATTCTATCTTAAAGTTTTGTCATGAGCCCGGGGCTGTGGCGCAGACGGGAGAGCAATGAGTCACTGACCAGGAGGTCATAAGTTCAAGGCCCCTCGGAGCTATGTCGTTCGTCTTTGTCTTGTGTTAAAAAGGCATTGAATGTTTGCCTAATATGTGTAATGTGATCCGCCCTGAGTCCCCTTCGGGGTGAGGAGGGCAGAATATAAATGATGTAAATAAATAATAAATAAATAAATGAGGCTAAGGTATATGTTCCAAAAGACTTAAAATGTTGGCTTGACTTCATTGGAAGGAAGACCAGTAAATTAAATGTAATTAAGAAATAAAACAAATAAATGGAATCACTGCCTCCTGAGTGGAATTCACCTCCTTTCCTTATTGACACTTAGACAAAAAGCCAAAGTCACACTAAAAGACTTTGTATTGCCCTGATTATCTTTTAATGTTGTTTTTGCTTTTGCCAGCTCGTCTTTATTGGAACTTAACATAAGAAAAATAAAAATAAAGGCACGCTGGCAAAGGCAAAAGCATTAACAAACAGGCAGAATACACATAAATACGTAAATATTATGCCAAATTTTGGGCTGGAATCTTCCATCTCATTTTCCATACACACCTCAGGATGTCTTTGAAAGACTGGATTTTTTTTTTCATGTCAGGACCAACCCGAGTTGCTTCTGGTGTGAGAGAATTGGCCGTCTGCAAGGACGTTGCCCAGGGGACGCCCGGATGTTTTTGATGTTTTACCATCCTTGTGGGAGGCTTCTCTCATGACGCCGCATGGAGCTGGAGCTGGAGCTGATAGAGGGAGCTCATCCGCACTCTCCACGGGTGGGATTCGAACCTGGCAGCTTTCAGGTCAGCAACCCAACCTTCAAGTCACAAGGCTTTTATCCCCTAGGCCATCGGAGGCTGGATTGGGGAGAGGGCTCTCTTCCTTTGTTATGGCCTGATAGGGTTGCCACTTTTGAATCATCCCAGCCCCAGATACTACTAGGCCAGGCTTGAGATATAGGGATGGCTCCTAGTAATGCCATTAAGCATAAAGCATTAAGTACCAATCATTGTTGCTTGTTATTCAAATAGACAGAGAGAAAGGGAGTGAGGCAAAGAGGAAGGGAAAGAGAACATATTCTCATGTCTTAGTTGAGGGGACTGCTTCCAGACTGAGATGTGAGTATTTCTCTTTTTCACCCTCTGAAGTGAAACAATTCAGATATAAAAGATTTGGATGTCCAAGGTTTGCAGTTCCTGGTGAATCCAGAGAGATGGAGGCTGAGTTCGGGCAGGGAAGTGGGGGAAGTGAAAGTGCAGGAAGCAGGTATTTGAAGACATGAGCAACATCCCTTTCCCATCCTTTGTTGAAGGACTAAGATAGGGAGAGATTAGGTAAAGGTAAACGTTTCCCCTGACATTAAGTCTAGTCATATCTGACTCTGGGGGTTGGTGCTCATCTCCATTTCTAAGCCAAAGAGCTGGTGTTGTCTGTAGACATCTCCTAGGTCATGTGGCCAGCATGACTGCATGGAATGCCATTACCTTTCTTCAGAAGCGGTACCTATTGATCTATTCACATTTGCATGTTTTCGAACTGCTAGATTGGCAGAAGCTGAAGCTAATAGCTGAAGCTCACTCTGCTCTCTGGATTCAAACCACCAACTTTTCGGTCAGCAAATTCAGCAGCTCAGTGATTTAATCCACTGTGCCACCGGGGGGGGGAGGGGTTACACTATGTTAAATAGATGATGCTGATTAATTAGACACCTGATGTTTTGAGATAGCTGTCCATAAATTCCCCCAGAAGCTCCATTGCTCACAACAAGCTTTTTCTAATAACTGGTAGGAATCTTCAACTTTTGAATTGCCCCAACATTTGGACTGGCTAAAATCAAATGGCTAAAATTTGTCTCCCTACTGGCTTGAGTTATCTGGATTATTAACATGTTATAATCATGGGGCCACTGGTGGCACAGTGTGTTAAAGCACTGAGCTGCTGAGCTTGCGGACCAAAAGGTCCCAAGTTCAAATCCCGGGATCGGAATGAGTGCCTGCTGTTAGCCCCAGCTCCTGCCTACCTACTGCAAATGTGAGTAGATCAATAGGTACCACTCCGGCGGGAAGGTAACAGCGCTCCATGCAGTCATGGCTGCCACATGACCTTGGAGGTGTCTACGGACAATGCCAGCTCTTTGGCTTAGAAATGGAGATGAGCACCAACCCCCAGAGTCAGTCACGACTGGACTTAACGTCAGGGGAAAACCTTTACCTTTAACCTATTATCAATCCTGGACCAGCTGATGACCATCCTTTTGTTTCCCCCCCATCATCCTGTTGGATAACCTGTGACTGACGTGGAATTAATTAAATACTTGAAAGTTCTTGTGTTCCAGTCACCTGGCTTTCTGGAGCACATAACACATTGGACATTTAGGACTTCATCAGATCGTCTTTGGGTTCTGTTTCCATGTCCTTAGGAAAGTGAACCTCTCTGGATCCCCACAGAGGCTATCACATGACATAAGGGCACTTCCAGTGGGGCTTAGAAGTTTTTTAAGCTCATGAAAATGGAGCCCGAAGACTGTTTTCAAGAGTTGGGTGTTACCCAACTCCAAGCAGCAGAATGTGGGAAAAAGATGGGGAAAGGCATGGTAAGCGCATGGGATGGCTGGCCATCCCAGAAGAGAAGGAAAAATGGAAGGGAAAATGCTAAGATGGTTCTCTCTGCTTTCCTCTGCTTTGATCCTCCCTGTCTGTCTGATGAGGCCCTTAGTCTACTTTAAACTTGCTTCAATACAAAAGGTAAATGCTGAGCAGAACGGAGGGTGAGCCCTGGTGCAACCATGACTGGAATGATGGTGGAGGGATAAAGCCCCAAAAACCTCCTGCAAAAACTTTGTAAGGTGCAGCAACAAACTAATTAATCCTTGCTAGTTGTTGGGAAATGCTCTCGTAGGTGAGCACACAGACTTTTTTCTTGCCTAGAACTGAAGTCACTGAAACTTCATATCCCACCTGGATGGGACTCATGGGAACTGGAGGCATCAGGCTCTAAGATCTGCCAATCCTGTGTGCCAAAAATGCTTTTTTTTGTTTGTGTTGCTTGCAGCAATGTTGTGGTTTCACTCCACAGGTCAAGGGAGGGGACCTTCTTTTTTTCCCCCCTTTTCTTCCATGGAGTGAATGGGAATAGGTCCACAGTAGGCACCTGAAACACCTACTTCTTGACCAGAGGACTGCCATTTAAATGAACTTACACATTTTGTTGCTTGCCTTAGCATCCCTTAATTGAAAGGAATATTATATATATTTTAATTAGAATAATATGAATCTATAGGAATGATGGTGGCACAGTGTGTTAAAGCGCTGAGCTGCTGAACTTGTAGACCGAAAGGTCCCAGGTTCAAATCCCGGGAGCGGAATGAGCGCCTGCTGTTAGCACCAGCTCCTGCCAACCTAGCATTTCGAAAACATGCAAATGTGAGTAGATAAATAGGTACCACTCCAGCGGGAAGGTAACGGCACTCCATGTAGTCATGCCGGCCACATGACCTTGGAGGTGTCTACGGACAACGCCGGCTCTTCGGCTTAGAAATGGAGATGAGCACCAACCCCCAGCATCAGTCACGACTGGACTTAACATCAGGGGAAACCTTTACCTTTTTTTAATAGGAATGGGACAAAGCCTAGTCCCCTCTGCTTCCAAGATACATTTGGAACGGTGTGCTTCTCAGACAGAATTGCTTTGAGCTCCCTAAAGGAAACATTTCCTTAAGACTTCTGCACACATTACCATAATTTTCCGATATAACAAAGGAATATGAGAGAGGTATAGATCCACCTGGTTGCTGTGCTGAGTGCATTCAAACTACATCGTTATATGATCATTTGCATAAAGATGAAATCATTGTTCTGCAAGAATTTTAAAAGACACTGCAATTATGATTGTGTAGGTGTGGTTGTCAGCATTTTTGGGATCATTCACTATGCGACCTAACATCTGGAAGAGATGAGTGTTTGCAGGCTCTGCAGGCTTCACTGGGAATCAAATGCACTTTTCAATGCACTTTCCTATCTCACATCCTCCCTACCCGCCCGAAAATGAATTAACAGCTTGCAAGATTGAATCCTGTGCTGCATCTGCCAACCACATTCTGTACCAAGTTCAAGCACTACCAGGCCACAGAGAAAATATTTTTAGACTACAACTCCCACAACACACAGCAAGCATGGTTAAGGATTTTAGGAACTACTGTATAGTCCTCCAAAAAAACGGTCACCTACCATATTTGGAATAGTATAGAAACATCTGCTATTATGCATAGAAATAGAATAGAAATGGATATTGTTTTGCCCATACTTTAAGAGTCCTGTCTGACTCTGGGGGTTGGTGCCCATCTCCATTTCTAAGCCGAAGAGCCAGCGTTGTCCGTAGACACCTTCAAGCTCATGTGGCCGGCATGACTGCATGGAACGTCGTTACCTTCCTGCCGGAGCAGTACCTATTGATCTACTCATGTTTGCATGTTTTCGAACTGCTAGGTTGGCAGAAGCTGGAGCTAACAGCAGCTGCTCCCACCGCTCCCGGGGTTTGAACCTGGTGCCAGTGCTTTAACACACTTCGTCATCGGGGCTCCTAATCTGATATGTAAATAGGGTAATTTCAGTGGTTTCCTCCCACTTCCCAGAGTGGCACAGTATTAATTAATTGTCTTCTCAGTGAAACCCTTTTTGGTGATGAAGGAAGTTGTCCATACCATGGTCATGCAGTTTGTTTTGTTCTGCTCCTTTCTAGGCCTCTACTTTGAAATCTGTCTTTCTTTGCTGTTGTGTTATTTTCTTGGAGTCCCTATCTTCAGCCTCTTATTTTAAACTATATCTAAAGAACAGTTTTTATTAGATGACTGGTAAATGGAACATACAGTGTTCCCTCACTACTTCGCGGTTCACTTTTTGCGGATTTGCTGTTTTTCGGTTTTTCAATAAACTCTAAAATAATATTATAAATAATAAAAAATATAATTTACAGCCTAAGGAAGGGAGGAAGGAGAAGCCAAAGGGAGAGAAAAAGGAGCCCAAGCGGCAATGGGAGGAGAAGGAGGTGATTTATCAACACACAATTGGTTGATAAAGACTTAAAATTGTGTGTAACTACTAAAATAATGTATAAATATATAGTGTCCCTACTTCGTGGATTTTCACTTATTGCAGGTGGTCCTGGAACCTAACCCCTGTGATAAGTGAGGGAACACTGTATAAATATGCATAAATCAATGTTAAAATGGGAATGGGGAATATTTTCAAGCAATGGCCAGATGACAAGAAAATAACTGTTCTTGCTTTGGTGTGTTACAGGTTGTGGAAAAACAACTGGAGTACACCCATTGAATCAATAGGATTTATGTAAGTGTTGTCTTACCACTCAATAAGAGATCCAACAAGATTAACTGATACCAGCAATTGTGTTTAGTTCTACACATGCTGGATAATTTCATGTTTTCCTTCAAGAGTTTCAATATTTTTTCTCCCCTTCTTTCCTAAGATGAGAGAACATGTCCTTCTGGAAGAATTGTCGTTGATTTCCTTCTTTTAGAAACACGCAGAGACAGATTTCCTTAGGGAAACAGGAGAACACTGGAGTATGTAGTTTAAGCATAGCACCAGAGACACAATATTTGTGAAACAGCATTTTAGATTACTTTTTCAATAAGCTTCTATGGACAGTTTTTAAATGCAGCTTCACACATCCCATGAAAATACACCATTTCATGAGACGTTTAATCCTTAACTGTGTATTTAATGAGTTTCATACAATGAACACGTAATATTATTTTAGTTTTGTGTCAACATAAAGCACATTGGCTTGTTTTCACAAGATATAAAATCTTACCTGCCTCCCATATCAGGTCCTCCTGCAAGATAATTGACCACAATGTGAGTTACAGCCAAAATCCTAAAATCAATGTTGAGGGCAAATAATGAAAGGAAATGTCAAATATTTCACAATAGTGCTTTCATATAATAGGAATGCTCATAAAGAACCCAAGTCTGTTGAATTATTAGGAATCTGCCTGTTGACTTCAGTAAGCTTTTTGCTGGCCTCAAGAGGAGAACTGAGTTATGCTGGCCCAGTTGCTCATCTTGGCCATAATCCAGGGGACTCAAAAGCTGTAGCAAAAATACACCCTCTGGGAGTTTTCCGTTTGCTTTCATTCAGCACTCTGTTATGCTGAATCGCAAGCCACTCTCTTTTTCTCTTTTAACCCACCTCTCTAGTTAATAGATGGCTTGGCAGATCAATGGAAGAAAAGATTCCTCTACTGTGGAGGAAAAACACAACCTAGAGAAGATGTGGGCCTTAGTCACTTTGGCCAGGAAATGAATTCTTATATCATGAAAATGTAAATACAGTAGAGTCTCACTTATCCAAGCTAAATGGGCCGGCAGAACCTTGGATAAGCGAATATCTTGGATAATAAGGAGGGATTAAGAAAAAAGCCTATTAAACATCAAATCAGGTTATTATTTTACAAATTAAGCACCAAAACATCATGTTATACAACAAATTGGACAGAAAAAGTAGTTCAATACGCAGTAATGTTATGTTGTAATTACTGTATTTACGAATTTAGCACCAAAATACCATGATATATTGAAAACATTGACTACAAAAATGCATTGGATAATCCAGAACCTTGGATAAGCGAGTCTTGGATAAGTGAGACTCTACTGTCTCACTTACCTGTCCTCCAGATTGCACCACTACTTTATGACCCTGTTCTCTGTGGTTTTTATTCTTATTTCTTTTCTCACCCTGAGTTTTAACTTAGTGTTCATGTGGCCCGCCCTTGTTTTATTGTTCTTCTGATTTTGCATAATGTAGTGTATATTATCATTTATTGTATTGTTCATTGTGTTATGATTTGTTGTTATATTTATATTCTGCTATATTGTATTGTTCTGGGCATTGCCCCATGTAAGCCGCCCCGAGTCCCCGTTGGGGAGATGGTGGCAGGGTATAAATAAAGATTATTATTATTATTATTATTATTATTATTATTATTATTATTATACACCATTTTCATTGTATCAAGACTTTTAGTTCAAGTAGACTTCTTTTCAAACTGTCTTGATCAATACAACAAGGTATGAACTGAAGATGCTAGTAGAGATACATACCACACATTGAGATATAGTGCATGGCCCTACACATATACTTCTTCTGTTCAGGTTGGACTTCTGTCCTCATGAAAGCAGCAATAACTTGAGGAAAGGGTTGGACTACAAACTTTCTTAAACATTTTTGGCAAATTTGTTTGATAGATTTTAGCTTTGTATTTTTTTTTTTGCAATATTTCTTCTTAAACGTGTTTAAAACAGATTTTATGAATATGTTATAATAACATATTTTGAAAGGTGGGTCAGAAAATCAATCAATTTTTCTCTTAGGTTGTATGATCCTAGGAAATTACCTTTTCAAGCTCTGCTTTTTCAAGAGATGGAAATGGTGAAAATACAATGCAGATATCTTCTACATTAAATCATGTCCAAATAATTCTTTTTATAGAAGTTTTTTATACATTCCAGAGGCTCAGGGGGCTTCACTGGCTGCCAATTAGTTTTCGGGCCAAGTACAAGGTGTTGGTTTTGACCTTTAAAGCCCTACTTGGTTTGTTCCAGGTTACCTAAAGGATTGCCTTCTCCCATTCAATCTGCCCCAAACACTTAGGTCCTCTGGGAGAGCGGGGGGTTACTCCAACCAGCCAAAACCTGATTGGTGACTGTCACCCAGAGGACCTTTTCATTGGCCATCCCAAGACTGGAACAACCTGCAGGAAGAACTCTGACAGCTAAATGAGCTGTTGGAATTTAAAAACCATCTAAAGACCTATTTCTTCCAGCAGGCCTAAGGGTAAAGGTAAAGGTTTCCCCTGACGGTAAATCCAGTCATGTCTGACTCTCCATTTCTAAGCAGAAGAGCCGGCGTTGTCCATAGACACCTTCAAGTTCATGTGGCAGGCATGACTGCATTACTGTTACCTTCCCGCCAGAGCGGTACCTATTGATCTACTCACATTGGCATGTTTTCGAACTGCTAGGTTGGCAGAAGCTGGAGCTAACAGCGAGCGCTCACTCCACTCCCGGGATTTGAACCTGCAACCTTTCGGTCTGCAAGTTCAGCAGCTCAGTGCTTTAACACACTTTGCCACTGGGGCTCCCAGCAGGCCTACTCAGACAGTTTTTGTCAAGGACAGAACGCCACAAGGTTCAAGATAACAGAGTTTATTGGATTACAGAACTCAAAAATGCCCGTAAAATACAAGGGCCAGACAGTATTAGCCTTTAGGAGCAAAAAGGGGCAAGGAAAAACGTTCAAAAGATAAACCGGATTAAACCGGAGTTTAATCCGGGTAAAAACAAACTGCTTGCTTCAGCCTGGGGATAAACAAAACAAAAGCCGAGGAACAAAAGATACAAAAGAATGCAACTAATTGGCAGCAGATTCCTCTCTGCTGCCAACACTGTGCTTAGAGTAACTTGCGTCGCTCCCACACACACAGCAGACAGGATTTCCAACACGAACAGATCAGCCAAGGATTGTAGCAGTAGAGTAGACCCAGTTCCTTTCCGTAGTTCAAAGCCAGAAGCAGACGTTTGTAGATTCCAAGTCCAAGAAGGGGGGAAGACAAGCCGTGGTCAGTTCAGTCCGAGTTTTCAAAACAGGAGATGGCGTCCGTCAAGAAGACGACGGAAGGTCAAGCTAATAAGAGTAAGCACAGGTTTGCACAAACAAATGCCCACACAATTCCTCCCGCCGTCTGACCCTGAATTCCAAAACAACTTACGTCTCAGCACAGGAAAACACACCAGTCTTCAGGAAAGCGTCCCACACAGATCCCAAGCGTTCGTCCAGATTACCTTGCCCAACGCAATTTGCAATTGCTCCCAAGCCCCATTTTATGCCAGTTACAAATCCTCATCACTGTCAGCTGTCCTCCTTAACCCGGGCGTTTCCTCATCACTTTCCTCATCAGAGCTGGAACACCTCTGACTACGCCCCACAGCATCTCCAGCTGTGGATCCCGTCCCATCCCTCCAGCTAAGCCATGGGTCTAATCCTGAAGGTCCCCATTCATCTTCTATCCCATCATGACCAGTGGCACCCAATTCCTCCCTTACCCGAGTCCAATCCATCTCATCCTCCTCCGAGCTAACCAGCCCCTCCTCCATTCTCTCCGTAAACCCCTCAAAAGACTCTTCGTCAGATGGTGCTGCAAAAATGTCTCGCAGTCTTTTTCTTTCTCGCTCCTCGAGAGTATCTGACTCTCGAGGAGTCTTACGCCCACGTCTGTCAGTAACAGAGCCATGAGGCTCAATCATAACAGTTTTAAACATGAATTTTAAATGTGTGTCCTTTGTTTAATCTCTGTTTTGTGTATTTTAATGCATATTTTAAAGAAATACGTTTTAATATGTATGTTTTATAGAAATATATTTAATATGTATATTTGTGGTATTTGTACAATGTTTATGTGTTTTAATTATTCTGTAACCTGCCTTGAGCCACAAGAAGAATTATTATTATTAGTAGAGTAGTATTCATGACTCCTTTGGACCTCGGAGGTCCATATCCTCTCCATATGTCCCAGGTCCTGTTTTATTCATCTAAACATATTCTAAAGTTTTATTACTTAGTAGGAAAACAGATTAGTGTAAAAAAAAAAGTGAGGCCTCACACCACAAAAAGTCTTGTTTATTATTGATTGGGGCATCTGGATGATTTTTTAAAATCTACTTGGGCTGTCTCCAGAGACTAGGGAGAAAGATGGACATGTATCTTGGACAATAAGCATTGAGGTGTCATAATACAGACAATTGGCCAACCATCAGACCACGCCAACATCTTTGCTTACTATTGACTCTAAAGAATTGGATGGACTTAGACCAGTGATGGCCAACGTATGACACGCGTGTCAGCACTGACACGCCTAGGCATTTTTGCTGACACGCTGCCACCTGCAGATTGATTGGATGATTATGTCTTTTGTGGCCAAATTTGGTATGATTTGGTCCAGTGGTTTTGTTGTTTACTCCATGGGAATTATGCACATTACATTTATATACCTATATCTATCTATATCTATCTATCTCTATCTCTATCTATCTATCTATCTATCTATCTATCTATCTATCTAAAATATTATATTATTATTGTAGTATATTATCATATTATTACTATTATATTATTCATTATTCATGACTACATTGAAACTAGAATAGAGAGAAATCAGTGTGCAAGAGGTACCATAGATCGTTGTACATGGAAATAAGGGTAGTAAATAGTTTTTGATTTATTAAATACAGTTATATATTACAATTATACATTTTTGTTATTTAAACTATACATATTGCGAAATTATGTTTCGCTGTCTCGAAGTGACACACCACCCAAGTCATGCTAGGTTTTTTTGGTGAATTTTGACACACCAAGCGCAAAAGCTTGCCCATCATTGACCTAGACTCCAAATTCTTCCTCTTAGGGATGCTAGACTTAGAAGATAGGAACAAAGAAATTTTGTTTAATTATCTAACGACGGCGGCAAGAATGACATACGCAAAAAAATGGAGGACGAAAAACAGACCTGACATAAATTCTTGGTTTAATGAAATTCTGGAAATTATGAATATGGATAAATTAACATACTTATTATCAAACACTCAGGGCAAACCAAAAAAACTAACAGATTGGGAATTAATAAAAAAAATTATTTAAAAAATGAGAAATGCAAAGTTGTAATATAAAGAAATATCAGACGAGTAAGAAGGGCAATAGAATTGTCTCAGAATAAAGAATTAAGAACGGATGCAGAAACAAGATAGGAGACCTAAGGGTACTGGGAGTACCAAGGGAATATTATAAGAAACACCATATAATAGATGGAAGTCGATTTTAAAGATGTGTGTTATGGTCATGTAACTATGTAAAGTTGTCTGTTGGATTCGATTCATGTTTATTTCTAGTATAGATTTCTTTTCTTTTCTTTTCTTTTCTCTCTTTTCCCTCTCTCTCTTTCCTTCTATTACTTCCCCTCTCTCTGCTCAGGTCCTGTAATTGTTTGGTTGGTTGGGTGTGCTGTACGGTTTTATTTTTATGTATTTACTCATCATCACTCTCAAATCTTTGTCAGCTCATTGTAAACCACATTGTCTATAAATGTTTGCAATAATAATAATAATAATAATAATAATAATAATATTTTTTTAAAAAGAATTAGATGGACATGCCTTCTTTTTTTAACATACAGAGTTTCAAAAATCCTACTGTTCTAGGTCTTCCAGCATAACCATACAGTTATTTGAATATGTTTGCTTGTCTCTTGTCTATAGGCAGAAAGAAAATCTTGCAGTTTCTGCTGGGGTTTGCCTCTGAATGTTCCCTGGCATGGTTTTCTTTGAAATTCTCGATAACTATAATGCAACAAATGGGAAGATTCCTCTCTGTTTTCTCTCTTTAAAACATTCCTCATATCCCTTAGATATGGAAATCGGTTTCACCATGTTTTTGGAAACACAAGATCTTTTTTTACACTCACGAAGTGCTAGCAACCAGAAATCACTGGTGACAAAAACAAATAAAAGAAGGCCAAAACAAAGATGGGCCGGGCTGTGGCGCAGCTGGCTAGTAACCAGCTGCAATAAATCATTACTGGTCATGAGTTCGAAGCCCGGGTCAGGTTAAGCCCCCGACCATTAAATAGCCCGGCTTGCTGTTGACCTATGCAGCCCCGAAAGACAGTTGCATCTGTCAAGTAGGGAAATTTAGGTACGCTTTATGCGGGAGGCTAATTTAACTAATTTACAACATCATAAAAACTGCCAGCAAAACACGAGGAAAGGAATGAGGAAGTACATCCACTAGTGGACAGTGAAGCAACAGCTCCCCCTGTGGCCGGAATCGTGAAGCTGAAAAAAAAGTTAAATGCCTCTGTGTCTGTCTATATATGTTGTTTGTCTGTTGGCATTTAATGTTTGCATATATGTGTTCATTGTAATCCGCCCTGAGTCCCCTTCGGGGTGAGAAGGGCGGAATATAAATACTGTAAATAAATAAATAAATAAATAAATAAATAAATAAATACTATGACAAGTTGCTATCCCATGCCCTCTTTTAAGTGAGGGTCTTTTTAGTTAAAAAAAAAAAGAGTGATGGGGGCTAGATGGCATGGTTACATGTCAAACATAATCCATATTTTGCTTACTTCTGTTCTATAGAAAGACCTATCTGATTTTTCCCCTTTTTATCCATGGAGGTTCTACGGTAATTATCCTAAGTATTATAAAAGTTTTATTTAGAAAGAAAACACTCAATGAAAGAGCATTTACTATTGGGTGTTTTTTTAAAAAATTCACGTTGTATAAAATGAAGATCTAAAGGTTGAGATTTAACATAAACTTTTACTTAAAAATCCAGTACAAGAGTGCGCATATGGCGATGACTCCAGACTAAATTACTTAAAATTCTTGTGTATTTGCATTTATGGCATTTTTCCTTTGCATTGAGATGTCGATTTAACCAAGTAACAATAATGTCTCATTTATTAAACCTTCAATTATCTAAGTGCTTTGGGTGTCCTATTGGCCATTAGGAAAGGGAAAAAAGAAACAGTATAAAACTGACTTTTGGTGATTTACAGCACAATGTCTAATCAAGAGGAATTCAATGGCGAATATTTCCAGGTATATGCACGGAGCACTGCAGCTACAGTAAGACACAAATCTTACACTCATGGACACAAAATATGTGTCTAGGCTTTGACCATTGTAAATATATAGAAATCCTTCTCTGTAACCATAATGCAAAGTTGCAAACTTCCCTCAGAAGTCGTGCTTCGGAGGCATTCATTTTGTCATACGCATTAATTCAGTCGGCACATTACAATGTTAAACTAAATGACATTATTACAAAGCTGTGCTAAGAAGTGTTGACAGGTCCATATGGTAATTTTACAATGTATAATGAACACAGACTCCTTTCTTGCAGAAATTTATAGTTCAAACCTATACCCAGGATATCCAGTTTTATTTCCAGAAACTTAAATTGACTTATTACGATGTAGTGAATGTATAAATTAGTTCCAGTAGTTAAACTGAAACATTTCCCTACAGACTCAATTAGATTCATTAATCTACTGTGTAGACCTGTAAACGGTCCATTGTTCTTTTCCTCTCCCCAAAACGTCAGAAATTATTTTCCCCAAGAATAAAATATTTTTCTATCAACATTATTTTAAATGGGAAGAAGGTTTAAATATTTTTAAATCCCCAAATCTACACATTTTTGTTTTAAAAAATTGCATCCTTTTCTTCCTCCCCATCTACTTTTCTTTGCTGCAAGAATAGCAAAACTTAGCTCTTGCCTATTAATGTACTGATATGCTAGTTTGTTTCAGTGTTTTATTCAATTTCAAGTTGATGGAAAAATTTGAAACGTCCATTTCAGCTTAGGGATAGCTAGCTTTAATATAGCTTTAATGTTTCAGAGGAATGTTGTGTGATTTTAATTATTGTTTTGATTAATTTATGTTTTAACGTTTGGCTTTAATTGTAATTGTTACTTTTGGAATTGTATGTTGGGCATCAAATTGTTGACGATTGTGAGGCCGCCCTGAGTCTCCTTCAGGATGAGAAGAGCGAGAAGCAAGTATGGGAAATAAATAAATGAACAAATAAACAAAATAAATGTCCATTGTTTAATACAAGGACATTCAAATCACTGTTTTGTTAAAAAAAAGGGGGGGGGGCCTACAAGATTTCTCCGGCAAAAAATGCTGCTTCTGCAAGCCTTTACAGCAGAGTTTTTCAAACATTTCATGTTGGTGACATACTTTTTAGACATGCATAATTTCACGGCACAGTAGTTCAATGTTACTAGTGAAGCGGAAGGTTGCTAAAACCCTTTATAAGTGGTATGGACACATGTGCAATAACAAAATAAATGGGAGCACAACATATCTCATGAAGACCCTCCATTTAGATTTTTAAAAATACCATATATACTCAAGTATAAGCCGACTCAAATATAAGCCGAGGCACTTAATTTTACCGCAAAAAACTGGGAAAACATTGACTCCAGTATAAGCCGAGGGTGGTGAATTTCAGAAATAAAAATAGATACCAATAAAATTACATTAATTGAGGCATAAGTAGGTTAAATGTTTTTGAATATTTACATAAAGCTCAAATTTAAGATAAGACTGTCCAACTCTGATCTAATCATTATTCTCATTTTCAATGTAAATTTGCTTATGTATCCTTTTAATAATAATAGAGTAAAATAATACATTTAATAATAATAATAATAATAATAATAATAATAATAATAATAATAATACAGGAAAATAATACAGTAGAGTCTCACTTATCCAACATAAACGGGCCGGCAGAACGTTAGATAAGCAAATACGTTGGATAATAAGGAGGGATTAAGAAAAAGTCTATTAAACATCAAAATAGGTTATGATTTTACAAATTAAGCACCAAAACATCATGTTATACAACAAATTTGACAGAAAAAGTAGTTCATTGCACATTAATGCTATGTAGTAATTACTGTATTTATGAATTTAACACCAAAATATCACAACGCATTGAAAACATTGACTACAAAAATGCGTTGGGTAATCCAGAATGTTGGATAAGTGAGTGTTGGATAAGTGAGACTCTACTGTACAAGTAATAATAGAGTAAAATAATAAATGCAATAATAATAATATCAGAGTGTAATAATAAATGTATTAATAATAATAATAATAATAATAAAAATAGAGTAAAATAAATGTAATAGTAGCAACAATAATAGAGAAAAATAATAAATGTAATAATACCAAAAATAATAGAGAAAAATAATAAATGTACCATATATTCTCGAGTATAAGCTGACCCAAATATAAGCCAACCAGGACCCTCACCCGAGTATAAGCCGAGGGGGTCTTTTTGAGTCTTAAAAAAAGGGCTGAAAAACTAGGCTTATACTCAAGTATATACAGTAAGTGGTATGGACACATGTGTAATAACAAAATGTATGGGAGCACAACATATCTCATGAAGACTCATCATTTAGATTTTTAAAAATATATCATGTATTGCTTATTTTTCATAGACTCAGAAGTTTCTCGTTTTGTGAAACACACACTAATGTGTCATACACACAATTTGTAAAGGCTGTGTGATGGGAAACACATACGGTAAGTCTCCAGATTGCAATTCCCATCCTCTGTTCCCACTGGCTTTTTTAGCTAGAATAATGGGAAGAGTAATCCAGCAACATCAGAAGGGCCATGCACACCGCACTCTGTTTTCTTAGCCTTGTTTTCTTGGACTGCCTTTATTTTTGACTCCATGAAAGGAATTGCTTGGACTCTCAGCGTATTTATACCTTAATACAATTTTATTTAACATGGCTTATGGAGAATCCTTTATTCACATTTCTTTTTACCAAAGGACAAATCAATCGAATGCAACATTACTAACTGTTTTATATTTTTCCAGAATGATTTTTGCCAAGGTTAAGGTATCTACATTTATCGCTCCCAGTCTTCACAGGAAGAGTTTGCTTCTAAGGAGAATATTCTGAAGATCTGTTGCACATTTTTTTCTTGGAAATTTGCAGACAGAAAGCAAGCAGGCATGCAGGCAGTACTAGCCGGGAATGTGCAAATCTATCAAGCCTGCATATATGGGTATTTTCCTTTGCCCGACTCCATGTCCAGCCTAGGTCTACTTCTATCAGGCTTGTATTTTTATATGATAAATCTGTTCCTCCTTTTGTAAAGTGCACATTGTCCCATATATACTTCCTCGTGTCCCCTCATTTCCTTTGAAATGTGTGTATATTTTTAATGCAAATTTTCAAATGTATGGGTTTTGGAGCACACTCCCCCCTAAATAATATACATTGCTTGCTTACATTTCAGGGGGTGCTGTGTTTTATGTAATGTGATTTTAATGTATTTATAGGTTTTAAGTATGCATTGTAAATGGTCCTTTATGTAATTCTCTTTTAATGTTTGTATGCTTTTGGTTTTAATCTGCACTTTGTGTGATTTTTAGTGCTAGATGCTTTGCATCTTCTTTGTGGAGCCAAAAGCAGGATAGGTAAAGGTTTTCCCCTGACATTAAGTCTAGACGTGTCGGACTCTGGGAATTGGTGCTCATCTCCATTTCTAAGCCAAAGAGTCGGCGTTGACCATAAACACCTCCTAGGTCATATGGCCGGCATGACTGCATGGAGCACCGTTACCTTCCCACCAGAGCAATACCTATTTATCTACTCACATTTGCATGTTTTTCAACTGCTAGGTTGGCAGAAACTGGGGCTAACAGCAAGAGCTCACACCACTCCTTGGTTTCAAACTGCCAACCTTTTGGTCAGCAAATTCAGCAGTTTAACATGCTGTGCCATTGGGGGCTCCAAAAAGCAGGATATAAATACTAATAATACTAATTTTTTTTTTTGTGTCAGGAGCAACCGGAGTTGCTTCTGGAGTGAGAGAACTGGCCATCTGCAAGGACGTTGCCCAGGGGATGCCCGGATGTTTTTTTGATATTTTACCATCCTTGTGGGAGGCTTCTCTCATGTCCCCACATGGAGCTGGAGCTGAAAGAGGGAGCTCATCCGCGCTCTCCCCAGGTGGGATTTGAACCTGGCAGCTTTCAGGTCAGCAACCCAACCTTCAAGTCACAAGGCTTTTATCCCCTAGGCCACCAGAGGCTCCAATAATACTAATAATTTCCTCTCTGGGCTAAAACATGTGTTTGAGTAAATGCTTGCACTTATCAGAAGACATCCACTAATGTGAATATTTCAGAAAGTGAAGCATAGTCTGGACAATGAAAACTGAGATATGTCAGCACTTAAGTATGCTGGACTGGATTCCTCATATTTAATTTATTTATTTATTTACAGTATTTATATTCCGCCCTTCTCACCCCGAAGGGAACTCAGGGCGGATCACATTTAAGGCAAACTTTCAATGCCATATAACATAGAACAGAGACAGAGACAGACGCAGAGGCAATTTAAACCTTCTCTAGCTTCCAGCTTCCTGAGGCTATGCTTGATTCCGGCCACAGGGGGAGCAGCTGCTTCATCATCCACTGCGACGGCAACTTCCTCATTCCAATGGCGGCTGGATGATTTTTATGGTGTTGTAAATTAGCCTACCCACATATAAGTGGTACCTAAATTTCCTACTTGATAGATACAACTATCTTTCGGGTTGCTTAGGTCAACAACAAGCTGCCAGACAGGGCCTCTCCTATTGTTTACCAATTGGAAAGGCAGGGGCAATTCAGATAATAAAAAGTAACTGACTTCAATTTAAGTGGGGTGGGGAAAGGTTTAGAGGACCTTGCTTAATCAGAATTCTGGAATATTCTGGACTATAAACCTTATCAGGTTAATATGTACTCTTATTTAGGATTAAATTAACTTTTATTATTTATAAAGTTTATACAGACAGTCCCCAAGTTATTTATTTATTTATATATTTACAGTATTTATATTCTGCCCTTCTCACCCTGAAGGGGACTCAGGGTGGATTACAATGCACATATACATGGCAAACATTCAATGCCATTATAAGACATACAACATATACAGACAGACAATAGAGGCTATTTAACATTTTCCAGCTTCCAGTTTCATGAGGGTATGCTTGATTCTGGCCACAGGGGGAGCTGCCGCTTCATCATCCACAGTGACACCGAGCCCTTTTTGATGGTAGTACTTCCTCATTGTTCTTCGCACGCCGCCAGCAGCTTTATGGTCTCGTAAATTAAGTTAAATTAGCCTCCCCGCATTAAGTAGAATTCTCTGCTCACAGATGCAACTGCTTTCGAACTGCTTAGGTGGGCAGAAAGCTAGGCTATTAACGGTTGGGAGCTTAACTCCGACCCAGGCTTTGAACCATTAACCTCTCGGTCAGTAGTGATTTATTGCTGTTTATTTATTTACTTATTTAATTATTTACAGTATTTATATTCCGCCCTTCTCTCCCCGAAGGGGACTCAGGGCAGATCACATTGTACACATATAAGGCAAACATTCAATGTCATATAACATAGAACAGAGACAGACACAGACAGAGAGGCAATTTAAACCTTCTCCAGCTTCCAGCTTCCAGCTTCCCGAGGGTATACTTGATTCCGGCCACAGGGGGAGCAGCTGCTTCATTATCCACTGTGATGGCAACTTTCTCATTCCAACGGCAGCTAGATGATTTTTATGGTGTCGTAAATTAGCTACTGTTGGCTACTAACCAGCTGTGCCACAGTTACGAACAAGATAACTTCTGTAGGTTTGTTCTTAAGTTGAATTTGTATGTAAGTTGGAAGTGGTACATTTTTAAGTTTAGCTGCAGCTAAATATATGTGCTTGGGATAGAATAGGAAAGTGTTAATACCCCTGTGTTTGCTTTGCTGCCTATTCCCCTATTCAGAAGATTTTGCTTAACTTTCTGTCATTGGATTTTGAAAAAATTGGCTTGTTGTGGAAACAAGAACTGGCAATAAAGCTTCAGTGGAAATACCTTTTCCCCATGATAACTCTTTCAGGAGTGAATTTCCCTTCCGAGGGGTAGACTTTTCTCACTTCCTGTTGTCTCATCCCCATTCGTATTTTTCTTCCATAATCCTACCACATAACTTTTAAGCAGACCTCAAACAAGAAGCCTGAACTCATGAATATCGACGTTCTTTCTGTATCCAGCAGGCAGATGTAGGCATAAAGAACATACTGTGAGATGACTCAGAGTTTCTCACACTGTATTAATGTTCTATGCATCACATCCACAGTTTTGTGATCTGTACAAATATCTTTGCATTTGAATCTTTAAGGCTGCTCTCCTTTACCAATTTATCTGGGAATAGGTTGCACTGAATGCAGTGGGATTTACTTTAGCACTGTGAACTTCTTTCAAAGTAAATAGAACAGGCCACAAAAATATCACTGAACTGCCATATCATGCGGGATGAAAGCCAAGAATGAAAGTCCTATTTTTAGATGATTATATTATTTGAATTTTATTTTTACTCCCTGTGTACTAGCGAATGAATTCGCTCAGTTCGGTTTAGTACATTTATGAATCACTTCCCACAGCCAAAAAGTCTTATTTTTGCTCCATCCAGGTCATTGGTATATTCCACCCTTCCTGTTATGATCTGCTTTTGTAGACCAGTCACAATAACTATCTTGAAAGAGAGAAGGAATAATAGCAAGCGTTACTATTTGACTGGTACTTTATTTCAGCTAAGATCCAAACAAAAGCAAGGTGTTATTCCTTCTTCTTATATAAACATAAACTCCCTAGAATGGTCGCCCATGCCTGTTCTAGAGTCTGAATATTTTGTAACTGTAATCCAAAGCCAGTAACTTTTCCTTAGTCTGATCCTTGCATATAACATATGCTTCTCAAAACCTTTTTCCCATTCTTATGCAGAAGGAATGTTACATAATAATTTCCGCAATGTGTCATATGCTGTGCCTGGTTGTTTTGTCATCCGTATATACTGGGACAAGTATGATAGGAGCAAATTCATTTGCACTTTCAGCTAAGCTGGGATTTGAATTTTACTAATTTTTTTTGTATTGCTTTACTGTGTGTTTCTTCTTCTACCAAACTTCTCACCTTGAATATAGAATATGGCTAAGCAATCACACCCTGTTTTATCTCATTAATCCCATCATTTTATGAAATTTGAGACACTGAATTGCTGTCACTGCTTATCAGGTTAGTGTCAGGATTGCTTTGGACGTTTTCAGAATTTTCTTGTTCTTTTTGTCACTTTTTACCAGTTTCTTTTGCTCATCAGTAGATGTTCTGGGCCTGCCTACACACTTTTCATGGCAGTAAGTCCACATTTGAACAAAGTAAGGCTACCTTCTGAATAAACATGCAGAGCATTTTATATCACATGCCATATAGTCATGAGGCTCAAAGGGCTTCACATGAAAAAGTCTTTTTAAAAGACTGATGTGGAATTGCCTCTTCCTGCCACACCATAAAATATTAATAGGCCATGTTGATGAAGCAAGGAACTACTTTTATTTAGCGAAAGAAATGTATTTCTGTTTCCCACCCTGACAGACCAAAATCTGAAGAGAATGTAAGATCTGAACCATGAGTTCATACACTCTAATATAATTGGTCAAAGCTGCCAAATCACAATGGTAAAATGATGGGAAAATTCCATCAAGCCAACAAATCTGATAGAAGTTTGGCTATAGCCTAGGCATCAGTTAGCCATGTGCAACACCCTTAAAAGGCAAACTACTATTTCCTGGATGAGAGGGCAGACCTGGCCTGCATCACCGAGACCTGGTTGGATGAGCTGGGTGGGGTTAACCTCACTCAGCTGTGTCCTCCTGGTTTCGGGGTGCATCAGCAGGCCAGGCCCGGGGGGCGGGGAGGAGGGGTTGCTGTGGTCTTTCGGCAATCCATCGCCGTGGCCAGGTGCACTGTTCCGCAAGCCTCAGGTTTTGAGTGTGTCCACCTGAGGGTAGGTGTCCGGGACAGTTTGGGGATTCTGCTGGTGTACCGTCCACCCCGCGACACAGTTTTCAGTGTTTTATTGTACAATGTTTTATGCTGATTTTATATTGGAAACCGCCCTGAGTCCCTTTCGGGAGAGAGGGCGGTATACAAATAAACGTTTACTTACTTACTTACTTACTTACTTTCTATCTAACCAATTCCCAGGTCCCTTGGCATCCTAGGGATCAAGTGTAACCTTCATAGTGTTAGCTTCTTCTTTGAATTTTCCTCAGGAAATTTCCTAAGACCAAGATATACAATTCCAGCCTTTTTAAAAAGTTACTTTTTTCTCTTCAGGACTAGAACTGAGCTGAGGAATTCAGAAATCCCAGGTTCATTTTCCGAAGTTGGGTCACAGAGCTTTGCCTTTGCATTATTAGGTAGAGACCCTTGCTCATTAAATGAAATGGACACAAGTAAGAAAACAGTCCTGGTGGCAAAGTGCAATAAAGCGCTGAGCTGCTGAACTTGCAGACCGAAAGGTGCCAGGTTCAAATCCCAGGAGCGGAATGAGTGCCCGCTGTTAGCCCTAGCTCCTGCCAACCTAGCAGTTCGAAAACATGCAAATGTGAGTAGATCAATAGGTACCGCTCCGACGGGTACCTCCATGCAGTCATGCCAGCCACATGACCTTGGAGGTGTCTACGGACAACGCCGGCTCTTCGGCTTAGAAATGGAGATGAGCACCAATCCTCAGAGTCAGACATGACTGGACTTAACGTCAGGGGAAACCTTTACCTTTATGATTTCATACTTATCCATTACTATTATTATTACAGTATTATTATTATTATTTGTACTACTACTACTACTACTACTACTACTACTAATAATAATACTAATAATAATAATCCCAGCAAACAGAAAAGTCTCATTCTCAGAAAACTACTACCTACATATAATTCCATTCCTTTGAAAAGAAATTATCTCTGTTTATATTCCTCTTTGTGCTCTCTGCCTTCTGAATTTCAAGTAATAATAATAATAATAATAATAATAATAATAATAATAATAATAATAAGTATAACTCTTTGACTGTTTCCAGTAGTGGGGCACTGGGCTGTGTGATATGGAAGTGCATTTATGACATTTGAGAGGAAGGAATGGTGCCTTGCTGCTACTCCTGGAGAAGTTACAGGGCGGGGCCAGTGAGGGAAACCTTTTTGGGAATGTTTAAGGACATTTTAATGCTAAAAAGAAAAGAAATTCCTAAAAATCAAAAAATGACCCAAACGTTAGGCAATGTGGTGTGTTAACAGTGGTTGATGTGTCCTCCAAATGTGGTCATTTTCTTCCTGATAGCCCTAAAAATGACAGGAAGGGCAGCCCAGGAAGTCTCCCTCCATTGCCACCAATGGGCCAGATCTATCCGCATTTTTCACCTGAGGACCAAAAATGGCTATTCAGCTACCCAGCCGTTTTTGGGAGGTGCGTGAAAACAGATCCAGGGTTCTCCTGAAATCCAGCCTGCAGAAACAGATCGAAGTTCAGCCAAAATGCACAAGCCAACTGCCTTGGGCTTCAACATAGAATAAAAATAATGTATGAGATGTGGGATATGGAATATCAATCTATAGCTAGACAAATATGAAAAATTAAGACTATAGGATAGAAAAATATGAATAATCTAAAAATTATGAAAGATAGAAGATCCATATGCTTCAATATAGTATGGCCAAATACATCTTGATTGGTTGATTGGTTGATTATATACATCCTGTCACATGATGTGGTGTCATAAAAGAAAAATCCCATGAGACAAAATGTCCTTGAGATCTTAAAGATTTGTTGAAGGATTGGGAAATGCAGTCCAAATAAATAAAAATATCCAACAGCACTTCATACCACTGAGGATATGTCTACACTGTTGAATTAATACAGTTTGACACCACTTTAACTTTCTTAGCTCTGTGCTATGGGATCATTGTAGTTGTAGCTTTATAGCACTTTCAGCTATAGTGATCTGATGCCTCACTATACTACATCTCCCAAGATTCCATTACATTGAGCCATGCCAATTAAAGCAGTATCAAACAGCATTAATCTTACAGTGTAGACAGACCTTGGGTTCATTAGCAACTTCATTTTTTCAGAATGACATGCTTGCTACCCCGTAATTTGTTGGGAGGAATTTATTCTGCATCTTTACATGCTTCTCCCTGAAGTGTGAAAGAGGTCTTCTTCATGGATGACTTTTGGCTTGTTATTCCTCTCATGCCCTGCTTTGACGTCTGAAGATATAACACCCAACAATGTCACCTTTCTGTTAGTCAGTGGATCAAATTATTATAATATCTCTTATAATGACATTCCAGATCATATTTGTGATTGTATGTTAGATAGATACAGTTGCAAACCCAGCTCCAAACATTGTTTTTTGTGGAATCTGCCCTGTACCTTTAAACGCATTACAGTTGTGAAAACAAATCACTTGTCAGTTTATAGCAAGTGTAACAGTGTTATAATCGGAGTTGGAAAAAGGGAAATAAAGTCTAGATAATCTTTTTGGCTATATTCCTGGCACCATCATACATTGGAGACTGACAGGTCCTTCACTTGAGTGGCAGGTGTCCTTTGAAATGCCTGTGAATCAGTATCTGTACAGACTGTTGAAATGCATATTTCCATCCTTATCGTAAAGGAATGGATGGGCAAGATAGGTGCTGTTAACATTGCAAATAGCTCCAGAATTATTCATTGTCAGCTCCAGGCAAAGAATAGGGGGAAAGTTTTATTATTCACCACACACAATAGCAGGATGCTTAATGATTCTCCGTTACCCTGGCAGAATTGTCTGTCGACTTCAGGCACTAGCAATGGGTGACACAGGTCTGGCCAAGTGTTAGAGCAAGATCATACGTTCTGGTCCCATTTTAATTTCTAATACATTAATCTTTCCCTCACAGATGCACAATGAATATTCCACAGTCTCTTGTTTGTCAGAAGCTGTCTGGCTTTCATCTATTCAGGTGGTTTCATTGACTGTGAAAGCTTGCTTAAAAGGCCTGATCAGTCAATGACAACTGTCTCACAATAGCAGTGCGTAATGCTTCCCTTTTTTCTTTTCAGGCATCTGATAGACAACTTTGACACCTGATCTCGGGAGACCTCGCGGAGTCACTCAGAGTTCTTAAGAGACTTCCCTTACTTTATCATTCTGGAAAGAATTGTCACAGGTGAATGTATCGCACTTTCTCAGGAGCTGAACTTTACCCCCCTTCCCCAAATCTATTTCATTTGCACCAGGAGGGTTTTCCCCCACCCTGCTGCCTCTGAATTAAAATGGATTAAGTTGGCTTAGTGCTGTTTTACAAGCAAGCTGCAAGTGCCACACTATTCATTTTTTAATTTTAGTCCTTTGTCGTTGCCTGTTAATTGCAATTGTTTTAAATCCATTATCCCAAGATGCACATTGTTGCTAGCTGGATCCAAATGCTTGTAAGCATTGTCCTTACTTTTGCAAATACTGACCCTTGAATTGTTAACTTAGCTGATGTCAGTGCGTAACACCAGGCTTGGACGATTCAAGCTTTGGTTTACTTATTTTTTTTAATTCTTCTGGCATTAAGTTCAGTGATAATCTAGGAGTGAGGGCTGTAAGAGAATTTATGTAAAACTTTTCCAGAAGTATTTTTTGAATAAAAAGAGGTACTATGATAATGCCGTTGAAACAACAGCTGAACATTCTGTATAACTGCACTGTAAAGTACACCCATTGGCTCTCAATAGGAGCATTGTTAGATATAAACCAGGCATCATCTACATGGGCTTAATAACCATTTATTGTAGGGTAAACTAGGTTCACCTGGCTGAGCCCTGGGTTCGGAAGGGTTGGGGGATGTTCCAGAGTTTGACTGAACCGCCAGAGTAACCCCAAATCCAACTATTACAGTCATAGACCAGCATAAGTGGGGTACAGTCTCATAGAAGCATGTACATCTCTATATGTATATAAAAGAGTAAAAAACTGGGGGCTGTGAAATAAGCAACAAAACGACACATCCCAGAACCACGAAACTTGGCAGCACAACCCACCCTCCTTGCCTCTAGGTTCCGACAACAAAAAGAAAAGAAAAATAAAGTCCTAATTAGAGGGAGAGGAATAATTGTTTTATCCAATTGCTGCCAGTTAGAAGGCTAAGCTCCTCCCACTTGGTCTCCTAGCAACCCACTCAGCCCAGGTCCTCAAAGCTCCAAGGCCAAGGGGAGGCCAACGGCTAAGTAACAAGAAGGGCTATAACTACTTGACAAACTGTAATAACAGCCAGCTATACTAACAATAAAACGCCCCCATTCAATACCACGGCTCAACCACCAGTTACCAACCACACATTTCTACAACTACACATACGCATACCGACCAACCACAATAATGACCAGGAAAAAGATAATAATAATATCAGTAACACACCAATACCATCATACAGTGGACAGATCACCATGCAGTCCCACCCCTCAACCATTCACTACACCTTCAAACCACACCTTACAGAAACCCATCTAACCTCACCACAACAAACTGACATTGCTAAACTCCGACACCCTGTCTTGCCTCACCACTTAAAACCAGACACAACACAACTGCACACAACATACAGCACACTATCCACACACCAATGCAATCCCTACCTCCCATGTCCACTACAGCCAGGACACATCCATACCTACAAAAACAACCACGACCACAGGGCAAAAGAACCCAAATACATGCACAACAACACCACCAAATACACAAAAAGCAGACATCGAGCCAAGATATCTGCAGAAAAACCAATTCCTTAAACCAACAAACATACAACTTCAGTCACAATTCAACAATCAGAAATATTGAATATTCATAAGCTTTAGGAAATAATATCCCCTGATGACGCAGGGGAGTAGATCAATAGGTACTGCTCCGGCAGGAAGGTAACGGCGCTCCATGCAGTAATACCACATGACCTAGGAGGAGTCTATGGACAACGCCAGCTCTTCAGCTTAGAAATGGAGATAAGCACCAACCCCCAGAGTCAGACACGACTGGACTTAATGTCAGGGGAAAACCTTTACCTTTACCTTAACTACCAACAATTCCTCAATACTTTATTACCCATGCCACCATACTTTGCCACAGCAACGTGTGGCTGGGCACAGCTAGTACAATCTAAAAGGCTGAAAAAACAAAGATTATGTTGAAAGCTAAAACACAAAACTCTTTAGAAAAGGGATTGGACAAAAAAGGGATGGAGAGGGAGATTGATGAATGAATGTGAGGATTCAGGGCACAAGTCTAGGGGACTGGGGTGAAAATAACTGATTTACATTTCAATTAGCTGACAGTTGGATTGTTAGCTGTTGGATCCAGTCATCAATCGGAGCCTCAGTGGCAAAGTGTGTTAAAGCACTGAGCTGCTGAACTTGCAGACCAAAAGATTCCAGGTTCAAATCCCGGGAGCGGAGTGAGTGCCCGCTGTTGCTCCAGCTTCTGCCAACCTAGCAGTTCAAAAACATGCCAATGTGAGTAGATCAATAGGTACCGCTCCGGTGGGAAGGTAACGGCACTCCATGCAGTCATGCTGGCCACATGACCTTGGAGGTGTCTATGAACAATGCCGGCTCTTCGGCTTAGAAATGGAGATGAGCACCAACCCCCAGAGTCAGACATTACTGGATTTAACGTCAGGGGAAACCTTTACCTTTACCTTACACAAAACTTGGCAGCATTGTAGATTATAACTGGGTTGGTATCTGAGAGCAGCAGGTTGGTGTAAAATTGTCCTGAAGATCAATCCACCATAGACCAATGTCTGGTACTACAACATCTTGTTGAAACGTACTCCTTCCAAAATACATCCTCACTCTATGTCTCCTTCATAGACTTTAAAGCCTCCTTTGACTCCATCTCCTGAGTTAAAGTATGGGAAAAACTGCAGAGCTCTACAATCGACTGATGACTTTTCCACCTAATCCACCTACTCCACAAAGGGACCTCACTGAAAATTAGATGTAACCCTCAGAGACACCTCACCAAGGCAGTTGGAATGGAAAAACGTGCCAAGGAAGGCTGCATCCTGGCTCCCCTAATATTTAACTTTTTCATCAACTCCATGGTGGACTATCTTCACAACATGGATTTCTACCCCCCCAAAACTTGCAGGAAGACATATGCAGATGTACTCTCAAAAACACCCATTGGCCTTAAAAGAGCATTGAAAGCACTAACACAATACTATAAAGCAGATCAGCTCCAACATAATTATAAGAAAACCAAAATTATACTTACTTACTTAGGCAATCCCTCGTAGTTCGAGGATGATGGTCCTCCATTTCTTGGAAGACGCCTGTGCGTGATTTTTTTTAAATGTGTGGAGGTCGGTGCACGGCCGGTCAACACACAGTCTTCACAGATTGAGGTCCCAACAGTGGTGTGATTACACAACGAGAGTGGCTTCTCAGTCTGTTGCAGCCTTCTTCCGCCTTCACAGCCGTTGTAACATGCACTATGTTATTCTCCGCCTGCTCCGCCGTTGAGGTCTTTGGGTCTTCGGATTGTGCTTGGTCTGGATCCTCCCCTGTGACCACTCCTGGGAGTGTGTGACTCCTGTGGTTGTGCCCGCAGGTTCATTGGAACACGCAAGCCCCCTCACCACATCAAGGTGACAATCCATCGAGGGGGCTTGCGTGTTGCCAAAAGACCCAAGATACAAGACTGGAGCATAGATGGACATAAAATCGAGCAGGTCTCATGTTTCAAATATTTGGGAGTAGTCCTCCAATCCAACAGCAGCAGAAGAGCCCATGGAGACCACGTGGCTGAATCTGCACAAAGGAGCTCATTTGCCATTCTAAAATACCTCAAGTCAAGAGGGGGGCATTTCATACCTGGAGCACTCAAATTATTTGAAGCCAAACCAGTGGCACAACTCCTGTATGGAGCCCAGCTAGGCCTCGTTGTCCCCCTAGAGCTTGTTCAATCAAAAAATTTGAGATCAGACCTGCAAGTACCAAAATGCGTCTCCAATGCCATTCTGTGACTGGAGACAAGCTTCAGAAAGTGGACGTGAGGGTGTGGGTGATCATATTCAACTACTGGCCCAGAGTAACCCCATGACTTTGATGCAGTGTGGACAGCAGGACCGAGTTTGATCCAAACCAGTCCACAATCAACATGGGTCACTGCTGCTATCTGCTTTTGTTTGCACTCATGAGCTTAGGGCCTTTTCAATGCCACAGATGGCCACAGAGCTCCATGAGAACTTGGACATTATGGGTGCTTCATGCTGACATCAGCAGATATGTTGTGTGACAGGAAGGAAGGAAGGAAGGAAGGAAGGAAGGAAAGATTATCCCAGATGTATAGGTTGGGTTTTTCCCTGCCACAGCTGTACATTGGTGATGGTGTGTGTGGACACCGCTGAAGCCACTATGGGTATTTCTGGATTAACTGGCCTGTGTAGATGAGGCCCCAGACTGCCATGACAGAAAAAAGCACAAAATAAGGTGAGCCGATGGGGAATGGCCAACACAGACAAATTGCTTTTTTTTAATGGCATGGAATGCTTCCTTTAGTTTTTCATTGAACTCTCCATAGAACCATCAAGCTCTGGGTGGGATCTTTTGTATCTCTCGTATACATCCTAGTCTATGGGACTTCAATGAAACAGATGAGAAAAAGATTTCAGGTGGCTTTAATCTGGATTAATCGTTAGACATGTTTTAACTCAGTGATTGATTTGGATTTTTCTGATCAATAAGTATTTTTATATATTTTCTTACCGGCATGCAAAATGAAGCTTTCTGGTTCACTTTAATTGTAATGCTTATTGACTGTGAATAAAACAGACTTGTAATGGGGACTAAAATTATGAATTGTACAGAATAACCTCAAATATCCATTCAGATGGTCTCCTACTCAGCCTCGTCATTTCTCCTGACTTCCCCTTTCCCC